>NC_084825.1:8192531-8451062 GCF_958449725.1 Rosa rugosa
GAGAGTGGTGTGGCATGGGCAGCGTCACCGGAACCTCGGATGCGCTCACCTCCAGCGTCTCCGGGTTCACAACTGTCATCTGGGCCGCCTCGCCTGACGCATACATTGTCTCCAGGAAGTTGTCTATCTCCGCACGGTCCATGGCTTTGTCAAAGGCGTCCCGGCTCGCTTTGTTGCCTGGCGGAGTCTCTGAGAACATGCAAACACCCGTTAGCTTTAGCCAAGTTATCAAGAGATACAGTGTGGCGGAGGTCTCTTACCAATAGCGCGCGTTAGCTGCTGATCGACCAACAGCTCCCAGCCGGTGAGGAGACGGAAGTCCAGCAAATTGCGGTTCTTCCAACAGCCTTTGATACGCGCAACCCGGCACTCTTCCTCACGCGTCAGATTGTAGCGCAGTCCCGCTGTAAAGCAAGAGAAGGTGTCAGTCAAACGATTACAACATATATACAATAAACCGCCTACTATGTTCAGCGGAGATCGACGGACAACCTCGGATTGGCTGAAACTCCGACTTAATCCTAAACGTCGGCTCCCCCTAGTTGGACTCCGCCTGATACTCCCACCCCATCGTTGCCACGCAAAACGTCCCCCGCCAGTAGGACATCGAATCCCTCAAATTCTCTATCAGCTTGGGCGCTCCCTGCCGGCGGCTCAAATTTACTTGCCCCCTACAACCTTGGCGGTTAACGTACACCAGTTCGTAGAAGTGCAAAACCTCCGCCACCGTCGGCCCCTCGCACCCGGATAGCCGCCACAAGGAGTTCATCGCCAGCATCAACCGCCACATGTTGGGACAGATCTGCCCAAAAGCGACGCCGAACTCACAAACCAGGATCTGAAGGTTGGGTACTAGCGGCAACGTCACTCCTTGACGGAATATTGCCTCGTGAACGGCGGCGAACCCCGCTGGAAGGATTGAGGCCTTCTCGTCCGCCGTCGGTTGACGAAGTCTCACCACTCCCGGCAGCCGGTATATCCGCTTCATCCGGTTGACCGCAACGGCAGTCATCCGCCCTGCCGCCTCGTCGACAGGGGTCCCATCCTGGAGAATCCACGCCGACTCTGTTTCCTCCCCCGTCATGTTTCCCCCGTCAACGGAGCCACTGGCGGCACTATTACTTGCTCGCCGCTCCTCGCTCCTCTCCTGCGCAGCAGCTTCCTCACCCGCCCTAGAACTCTCCGGACGCGACGTACGGCCCATGACAACTTCCCAGGGTATAGTTTGCAGCGGCTCGATGTCTAACGGCTCTGGCAGTGAGGTTCCTGCACGGGCAGACGGACGCAACGAGTCAATAAAAACCCTATCCGCCGCACTGATTGACACGTCAGACCCGGAGTCCTCACTGCTCGAGATCTCTACGACGTTGGCCATCCCAAAACCCTAAAACCCAAATCAGTTAGCCCACAGAAGGATCTAACCTATCCCTATATCAGGTATAGCACAGAAACACCACGAACAGCTACCCAGAAATTACCAAAATATGAACAAACCCCCCTCAACCCAGATTCAACCATCTAGCAAAACCCTAACTGACAACTCTCTGTTAAACACCGTCACCTACCCTCAAATTTCATCTTACACCCCCGACGAACATCAAGAAACCCAGTTCAAACACCAATCCCAGACACAAACACCAAACCCATAAATCGACAAAAACACGAAACCACAGAGAAGGATAACCAGAACACTCACCTCAGTCGTGAACTCTCTGGCGTGCTGATACTCGCTGTGCCCCGACGACGGAAATTTTCGTCTCTCCGACCACGAGAACTCCACCAACGCACGGCACTCTCTGCAAATCTCGGCTGGGCAGAGCTTGAAGACGACAAACAGTTCGAATGAATTTTCTAATGTCCCTTCTCAATACGTTCCCCCCCTTTTATGTCAACGTCAGAGGCTTTTGGGCCGTCCGCTAGAAAACGACATCACACCCCAGCCGTACACGTGTCCCCTGTTCGCACTAACCCTCCAGGTTAACCGAGGCGTCGCCTCGGTTACGAAATCCATCATTACTCGCATTAATGACGAGAAGACGGCCGGACTGAGGAGACGCGTCTCCACACGCTAACCCTCTAGTTCTTTGCCACGTGTCAGAGCGTATCACGGAAGCAATCCGAAATACGCCCTTCTCCAAGTGAGTCTCCGCTGAGCGAAACCCCGCCAGCGGAACTTCTCACTTGTTCTTCTCCAAGTGACGGTCTCCGCTGAGCGAAACCCCGCCAGCGGAACTTCTCACTTGTCCTTCTCCAAGTGACGGTCTCCGCTGAGCGAAACCCCGCCAGCGGAACTTCTCACTTGTCCTTCTCCAAGTGCCGGTCTCCGCTGAACGCAACCCCGCCAGCGGAACTTCTCACTTACCCTTCTCCAAGTGACCATCTCCGCTGGGCGGAACCCCGCCAGCGGAACTTTTTCACTAGCTGTTATTCACGAAGTCTCCCAACAGCGGAACTTCTCCCTTGTCATCATACAAACGGGGCACCTTCCGCTACACACCTCTAGGAAAACCTCTTTTATCTGGCAAGTCGCGTACTTTATTCAGCGCAGTACCGCTCAATAAAGCAACGCCAAGCACGTCCACTGGACGCTGTTTACTGCTATAGACCAGCGGGGGGACACCCGCCAGCGGCGGATCCCGAGGCCACGCCTCATTCTGACAAATGACCGCCATGCGGCGTTACCGTCAGATCGTCTCTACGGGACACGGGGACTAGTCAACAGTCTACGACGGCCCTGATCAGGTACGTTGACCCCCGTCACTCGGGTACTAAAGATTGGGTTCGCTACCCAACACCCTCTGCTCCGTGCAGCTCCCCCTCACCAAACAACTTTCGCGACCATCCGGAGGTCCATCTTAGCCGGGGAGTGGGGGACTCCCTGGGGGGCCTAGCAGGGGCCCACCCGAAAGGGTATAAAGCGTTTGCTCAGTAATATCCATAGTTGACAACGCACTGACGCTAATTATGCTTTTGCAAAAGTCTAGCGGAAGAAAACGCTTCAAACCACCGATCAACTCTCCAACCAAGATTGCCCTCCTTGACTGGGGACTTGGGGGACTTGTACCTACTTGTACGTTTGCAAAGCATAATTAGCTATAATCAGCCACACTCATCGTACCGCCAGAGGTACCAACTACCGTCAAAGGAGTAACCCACAGATAGGCAGCCAGGCGGGCCACGGCCTGAGCACAAGAGTTCCCCAGGATCACCGCTGACGCGCCGCCACGCACTCTACCAAGACGGCATCAGAAGCTACTGAAACTGGGAACTGAAGCACATCAGTCCCACATCGAAAACAAGGAGAAGATCAGACCTCTCCTCGCCTATAAAAGGTCCTCTCTTCTCCCTTCATTAGATACGCATTAACTACTCATTTATTATTGTATTGCCTATATGCATCAACTGACTTAGGCATCGGAGAAGTGAAGACCGCCCAACGCGGTCTCCCTCTGACGCCTTGTCTTTCATTTGGCAACTAGCAGGAATCACCAAGTATACAGAGTAGCGGTCCGCCCGCCGGACCCGCGTTAAACGAAGGCTTGGCTACCGCCAGACTTTGAGCATTAACAGCTCGCGATCATCATGGCCAACATCGAGAGGAATAAAGAAAAGCAAGCCAGGGACATGGCCATTTTGATCGCAAAAACAAAGCAGAGGTTTCGCGATTGGGACCTAGAAATTGAGCAGAACGCTCGAGAAGAGGTCATTTATGAGGCTGATTTGCCTATAGGTGGCAATCAACCTAATGGCCTCACTGGTGAATCACAGCCTTACATAGAGGCTACTTATGGAGAACGTCATCAACAAGATTGTTCTTCAGACAAGAAAATTGTCTCTGAACAAATATCTGATGTCTCCACTGATCAAGCCAAATATGTGGCTACTGATCAGATGCATGGGAGGCAAGATATGACCCATGATCATCCCTTTGATCAAGAGAAGTTGGCGACAGTTGGCGACAAAGCCGATCTTGGGACACCGTCATCTTCCAAATTACAATTGGAGATCATGTCTCGTCAACCAACAAAGATACTTGGGGGGCAAGAATACCCCTCTCACGAGCCAAATTCCTCCAAATTCTTCAAGGAGAAGTATCTTTGTTCTTTTCCTACAAGCTCTCACAGGAGGGATTTTTACCCTACAAATTTTGATACATCAGAGCTTGGAATGAAGCATAGATGGCCTCCCCCGTGGTCTTCTAGAGGTTAGCCAAATATAGTGCTGCTAACTTCTTTCTTTGTTTTTAAATTTCCTGTCAATTTTCAGTTTTCATTTTTATTTTTATTTTCGTCATTTGTGAATCATAACGGAATAGGTGAAGTCTCTTTTGTTAATATTGGCCTAAACTCCTTATTGGTGCCTAGTTCAGGTCCCTTAAGGTTAAGGGCGGCTTTTATTAACACTTGTTGAACTGTCTTCACACTTATGACCTTTCTCATCTTAGTAAGTATAGCCTATGTGAAATGGTGTCTAGAAAGGGGACAACGTTCATGACAGGTTCTTGAATCCAGAAGTGCGTGCAAATGGGCCTAAACCACTATGTGGGAGTAGCTCATGCCAAAATGGATTCTGCCTCTCTTGTTCGCCCTCCCCCACCTGGCCATTTCAGTAAGGTTGCCCAAAGGATTTGAAAGAAAATTTGTGTCTAGACGACTATACTTGGGCCGCATGTCTAAACCTTGATTCACAATGTCTTATTAAAAAAAAAAAAAAAAAAAAAATATCATTAATACAACTCTTAAGGGGCAATTCTAAGTGTTCCTACACTCGCAAAGCTACTAAGCCGAGTTAGCGGCTCCAGAAACTTTTTCCAGCTTTGCCCTCGCAGGAAAGGCTGAGCTCAAGGGAAATGTGAGAGCCACCACCGTGACCGCCACCTCCATCAGAAGTAGTCTTCATGTTACCAAAGATGTCCTCACCATGCATGGGGAACAGAGGAAGGGTTTCAATCTCCATGTTCATAGATCCATAACCACCATAGTTCCCCATCTGCCCGTTAAAAGCAATCACACTAGCTGAAGAAGCAAAAGCAGATGCAGAAGATCCGAAGTTAATATACTGATCCTCAGGTTTCCAATTGGTACCATTGTCATCACCAACAAGCCCTGATCTTTGCATGGGCACATGAACATCCGAAGTGGACCTCTTCTCCGCTTCTCCCGAGCCCTTTGGTTCACGAACCAAAAATAGACGTTCTTGAACTCGATCTTGCAGTACCATTTCAGCTGGAGACAGATCCTCTGAATCTGCTCTATAGTTGGGGACCTAACTCCCTTATTGTAGAAAAGCTCCTTGAGGATTCTTATCTGATCTGTAGTGGGATTCCACCTGTTCCGCCTACAAAGCATGTTAGCACTACTCCCGGCTGCTTTGTTGCTTCCTCCATCCTCGGTTGGTTGCTGGGTTTGTGGTTCCATTGGTGAAGGGTTGAGAGAATGCGAGAATTGAAGAATGGTGATGACAAGTAATTAAGAAAGATTGCTGTTAGAATTATTGGGAAGGACTGAAGATCTGTGAGAGAAGGACAGAAATTGACAGAGAGATGTTCGTAAAAAAGGAAGGGTATTGTTGAGGATCTGAAACTCAGAGGAAGGTTTTTTGGCGTGAACGTTCCCATCCCCATAATGCACCTATTTATAGGAACAGGGCATGCAAATCTCCACCCTTGGACAGACAGTCTCGGAAAAGCATTTCCACCTGCTGGATGGTTAAAGAGTCAAACCGATGTCAGTAAAGCGTGATTAAAGTTGCCCTAAATCTCGGAAAAGAATGGATTATTGGCGCGA
Organism: Rosa rugosa; assembly: GCF_958449725.1. Classification (NCBI taxonomy): domain Eukaryota; kingdom Viridiplantae; phylum Streptophyta; class Magnoliopsida; order Rosales; family Rosaceae; genus Rosa; species Rosa rugosa. The sequence goes on from NC_084825.1 coordinate 8,198,318, forward strand.
GGGAATCGAACGGTTTCCGAGGAGGTAACTGTTCTTTTCACGAGATTATTTTTCATGACTGTTGTTTTTCAACGAGTGATTAGTGCCTTAAATCTCGGAAAAGAAGGAGTTATTGTCACTAAGAGTTTTGAGTTGGGAGCCAGCAAGTGGATCCAAAAGATACATATGTCCTCAAAAACCTCGCCGCGAGGCTCTTTTAGCTGTGGAGCATATTTTAAAAGTTCATATTATTTTCAATATACAACTATGGGGGCCTATATTTGGGGCCTTGCGAGACACGTTGACTCAGCTTCTCACGGATATTTGAATATCAGGATAAGATAATATTATTGTATTCATAAAGTGGCTTTGCGGCCAAAAGCAGTACATTCATTACAAAGCCAAAAGTGGCTAGAATACAAAACAGAAATCTTCCGATATCTTCTGAATCTTTTCTCAAGTGGAAGCAGCTATGGAATCCAACGTCGGGTTGAGCCGCGCCATTATCCCAAGGAGGGGCAGACTTCAGGGAAGGAAAAAGAGGAGTAACGGAGCCCCCGCGCCCCCTTTACATGGAAGCGGTAGAGGAATACAACATAGGCTTGGACAACACCATTATTCATGAGAAGGGGAGACTCCAGTGAAAGAAAATGGAGCCTCCAAGCCCCCTCAATTGGAAGCAGCTATGGAATCCAACGCCGGGTTGAGCCGCGCCATTATCTCCTGGAGGGGCAGAGAGTGAAGGAACCAAATATCAGCTTGAGTCTCTGCACCCCCTCTAGCCTTGGTAACCACCATTAGCTGGACGTGAAGTACAGGAACAGCCATTCTGTAGCTTGAACCCATTCCTTCAAAGAGTCCATCCCTTCTCATCCCTCCAAGATTCTATCAAGAAGAGAAAGGGGGAGAAGGAGGTGAGAACCAAAGCCCCTTCCATCTGGAGGGCACAACACGGGCCAGGTCCAGAAGGAAGGAAACAGAGGAGGAAAGACGAACCTCAATTTGGCTTCCCTCCCTTCCCCGATTTGCTCCAAGTGGGGAATCCTAACAAAAAATGATCTTACATGACCGGAGATCCCACACTCGGAGCCCCCTCGCGTTTCTAAACCAATCTGAAGCCTGGCATTGTTGTTACAGACTCCCAGAAGGACGAAACAAGGGTTTGCCTAAGATTACGCCATGAGGCCTAACCCAGGCTTAAGATTACGCCATAAAGCCTAAAATTTAGAGGCTAAAGGTCATTTCATGAGGGGAAGATTTGTGAAGAAGGAGAAAAAGAAGCAAGGACTGAAAGGCCATTTCTTGAATATTTCAAAAAAATTGTTGTGAGTATTCCCTTCCCGAAATACAACTATTTATAGGGAATTCAGGCAAATCCCCACCCTTGAATGAAGCTCTATTTCAAAACCGATGTCAATAAATCGAGATTAGTGATTCCAAATCTCGAGAAAAAAGGGATTAGCAGCATGTGAGGAGCGGTTTTTGAGGAGTTAGCTATTATTAGAGGATTAATAGCATGTGGGGAAACCGAACGGTTTTCGAGGAGGTAACTGTTCTTTTCACAAGATTATTTTTTCACGACTGTTGTTTTTCAACGAGTGATTAATGCCTTAAATCTCGGAAAAGAAGGGATTAACAGTATGTGAGGAGACCGAACGGTTTTCGAGGGGGCCTACAGAGATTGGCCCGCAAAGCTCAATTTCAAGCAAAGTTCCTCCACTCGGAGATTCGCCGCAATAGCACTAGCTTCGGCCTGAGTGGCCCGTTCTCTGAGATGGGCCAGGTTGCGGCCCATTTCTTCAGAAGCAGCCAGAGGTTCATCGAGTTGGGCTTCTTCTGTAGTAATCGCGTTTTCAACAAAGGCTAAACCGGTATGGAGGTCCTCGATCCGAAGTTTGAAGTCGGACCTTTGGATTTGTAGTTCCCGCAGGCGGTTGGTTCGCTCATTTAAAATACCTCGAGAGATGTCCATTTCTCGAGAGAGGCTATTCAAAGCCTCTCGAGTGTCGTGAGCCTGGGCGTTCGCGGCCGGTTGATGTTGGCGGGCCTCACCAAGTTCATTCAGCAGATCGTCAATGACACTAAATTGCTGCAGGGTCAATGCCTTTTCCTGGCAAAGATACCTTAGGGCTTCCAAGACTCGCGAGAGGATGTCAGTCTCCAATACCTGAGGACCCAGATGTTCGTGAAGCACCATCTTAGCCTCATCCACAGCAGAAGGAGGAGTTACCTCTAACACCCTCATCAATCTCTCAAATCTGGTAGGAGGCGGCGGAGGCGCAACAGGATCACGAACCACCAATGCAAAAGGGTGGACAGCTTCCTCAGTTTCTTCATCTTCAATAGGTTGGTCTGTCCCTTCAGCCGCGGGAGAATCTGGAAACTCAACTCGCGGCTCACCATGGGCAAGTGGAGCAGATTCAAGCACAGGGCCCTCGGCTTCGACGGTTGTCTCATTTATTCGCAAGACTTGGGGGGCACCACCACCGTCAGTATCATTTTTCATCTCTTGGGCGACTGTCCGACCAATAGGGCCCTCAGCGTTTGTAGCCACCTCCTCGGTACAAACAGAATCCTGGTTAGATTCAGAAATGTCAGAGAGTGGGGTTGGATCAAAAGGGAAACGGAAAGCATTGGCCAACAGTGGCTTACCTCTCGAGTTGTCGGGTCAATATCTGGTACGTGGTCACCAAGAGGAAGAGGCCTCACTTCATTCACCTCTTGGACCTTTAGTGCCGCGAGAATCTCTGTCGTCATCAGTTCCTCATAAGCGGCAGAATCCTCAGAGTGGCTTTCCACACTTTCATGCTCCGAGGAGTCGTCATCGGAGATCGTTATTAGAATGGTAGGACCTTGCAGATGCTCTGTAGATGTGGGAGACGGAAGAGGCGCCACGGGGTTAGTTGATGCTTGAACTAGCGAGAGAGTTGGCTTTTCTGCAGTGGCTGAGGGTCCAGCCTCGCTCAGGCGAGAGGGATTAGTGGTCCTTTGACGGACCTGTCAAAAGATACATAGTGAAGATCCTGCCCAGATTCTAAAATTTAAAAAGGATAAGACGGGGTCGGAGTTTACCAATCGCATTCCCAGAGGTTCGTCATCTTCAAAACTCTCTTCGACGAATTGAGCTCGATCGCGTTTGCAAGCAAAGACAGCAGTGGCCTGTACGAGAAAAGAGTCATAACTCAAAAAGGGGGGAAGCACCAAATATACAAGTTTGGGATCATTCTTAACTAAATTACCTCAGCGGGATCTTCATCATGCGAAGACTCTCCCTCAGAAGTCTCCTCTGCTATTGCCTTTTGTTTCCCCGCCTGAACAGAGGCTATCCTGCTCCAGGTAGTTTGCTACAAAACACACTCAGGAATAAGAGCGGGAAAATCAACACAAGGAAAAAGAATGGTGAAGAAAGACAAAAACTTACTGTTGCCCTAGGCTCGTGGATTTGTATCCCTGGACGCGATGAGCGAGAAGGTAGAATAGGTCGCGGGGGTTGTGCTGCAAGGTTGGAGAAGCGCTCAAGAATCTTGCGGTCCTCCGGACCAGGACTACTCATGCCACGAAAGATCAGGACGAAGAGTTCGTCATGTGGCAGGTCCCAACAGTTCACGGACACTTCTTTCCACCAATCAGCATAATCATCGTCGACATCGTTGAGGGGGTACAGCGCTCTGACCCAAGGGGGAATCACTATCAAAGTAAACTGACTCTGAAAGGGGGCAGACCCAGGTGGGGCTAATCTCCGCCAAGAGGTGTAGTAATTGGCAGAATCAACCAGAGGCCAGGGTACCAACTGGGCCAACCCAAATTGGCGAGCAAAATGGTTAGGGGCATAGAGCTCATAACTTACGCGTTCAGTGGCAAGACGAATATCCAAGCAGGAGATGGCGCGACGAAAGGCCAGGAAGGCTCTTTCGCTATGATCCCGTCCACTGGGCAGAAAGCCATCATCAAGGGGAGGAGGGAATCGCCTAGAAAGGACTATTTTTGGGTCCGGCATCTCTCCCAGCAAGTACAAGTAAATAAAACACTCGGAGTAGGGTGGAGCTCGATACCTTACGTTGCGGCAAAGCCAGTTCCCCAAAAGGGAATCAACTGGAGGTTCTTTTGGAATATCACCGCGACGGAAGAGAGGGAAATAAATCTGCAGCCAAAAGGCAAGGATCCAGAAGGGGCCACTAATTTCGGTATCAAATGGGCGCATTACGGCTCTATAAAGGGAGCGATATAACGCACCCAATACAGGTTGCCCAAGGCCAACGCAAATACCATTGTAGAGAGCAGTGGCCAGAGAATTCCAAGGTCCAGTAGGTTTGTTGGAAGAAGTGCAAAAGATAAATTTGCAAAGCCAGAATTCCAGGAATGCGATACCTCCTGTATGGTCACACCGGGTGCAGTAATATTCGCGCCAGGATGGGTAGGATCTGCTGTGATGCCCTCGACCAGCCATATTCATTCTCAAAGAAAATTGAGTGCCATCAAACTGACCATGCACATAGGGGTCAAAGTCAATGGGCAACCCCGTGATGGTAAGAACATCCAGCAGAGTTATGCTCATCTGTCCAAACCGGAAATCAAATGTATTGCTGGAGGTGTTCCAGAAGCAAAGAGCGGCAGCTAGCGGTGCAGGGCTAGTATTATTGGGAAGACAGAAGCATAGATCGATGGTTTGGGTGATACCCACCGCATCCCATCGGGCCAAATCTCTCGCTCGGTTCTCCTGATACCAAATATTTTCCTCGGGAGCGACGGTAGGCCAGTAGCCCACTTTCCTCCTTGGTCCCCAACTGCTAAAATCACCAGGCACCTGCCGAAGAGCCGCTATGGGACGGCGGATGGGAAGCCCATAATAGGCCATAGCATCATCTGGCAAACGATCGCGAGGTTTGGGACCCAGACTCGCTTGAGTATCACCGCCACCAAAGCCCATCAGTCGACTTCTCTCCTCTCCGTTCTGACTTCTACATCGAACACTCATGTTAGTTCGCCAGGCGAATGCGGCTTTCTCAGTGATTTCATCTGCCTGATCGATAACGAATGGTTTCTTGGATGCCATTTCTAGGTCGCAAGGAATACTTCTCCAATACGCTTTGATTTATAGCTCAAATATGTTTGGAGATTAATTTATTAGCTGGGCCAGTGAGTGGCCCTAGTTGATAATTAATGAGTCATTATTCCATCTTGAGAATCGCATCTAAGGCGACAGTGAAGATACTTCTCCAATACGCTTTGATTTATAGCTCAAATATGTTTGGAGATTCATTTATTAGCTGGGCCAGTGAGTGGCCCTAGTTGATAATTAATGAGTCATTATTCCATCTTGAGAATCGCATCTAAGGCGACAGTGAAGATATTCCACCTTTTCCTATCACCGCAGGGCCATCATAGTGGCCTGATGTTTTTTAAAACATGATTAAAACCGATGCGGTTTTAGATGCTAAAGTTGCAGCAAAATATGGTGGTTTCAATTGGTCACACGTCATGATGACGATAGCCATGATCCAATCATCCTCTTTGGCATAAGACTCGCGAAGGATTAAATGAAAGCAAACAGTTTGCTATTTTGCATCTTATTTCGCCAAGTACTATAGGCCTTCATCTAGCCAGGAAAGCGGCTCCAACACCTACATTTGAAAAAATCAACAGAGAGCCAGCAAACAAGGCAGATACTTGTTGCTATACACATGGCGAAGCTACCACCAAGGAAGAGAACGATCCTCATTCGCGATCAAAAGCAGTCTCCTTCGCATGGGGGGCACGCTAAAGTTTTGATTGCCTACAACCTGCCCAAGTTTCGCTAGATCCATGGGGGGCAATAAAGTTGGCAAAGGAAGCATCAGTTCATAACAAAGGCAATCCAGATTGTGGCATTCAAGCTTTATGGCCTATTTAGAGGCCTATATGGAATCAGTCAAGTATTATCAGTCAAGCCAATACAAGTGGCTTTGGAGCAACAACATTATAAGAGCAGTGCTGATTCAAGACCTCTTCAGTCAAGACGAAGACCTTTAACTTCGAGGTCTGGGGGGCAATGTTTGGACCCAAAATGAACATTTTGGCCTGACAAGGCGTGTCTTGGAGAAATTGAGCCAATGTCATTGGCTCAAGCTATATATTGTCGACAAGCTCGAAATATATATTTAGAGGCTAAATAAAGCCTACTATGGAAGTATGACAAGTCAACTTTAGCATATTTTCCTACTTCGGCTAGGAAAAACCGAGCTAGACAAGGAAGGAGGGGTGGCAGACTAACCAAATGAAATCGAAATGTGCTGAAACTTTCCAGATCGATTCTAGACAGCCCAAGGATCATTTCTTATGAAGAGTGCAAGAGCTTTTTTTGAGTGGAAGGACTTCAAACAATCAGCCCAATTTTCTACAGAAGCAAAACTGGAAAACTGGACCTGTAAGAGGTCCAGCAGCATTTTCGGCCCAACCACATGGATGAAAGCTCTGAAATTTGGTCAGCATGATCTAGATTCATAGTGGAACATTTTTTATGAAGACATCATGGCCAGAATCTGAATTTCTGATGGAGATATACATGAAGGAATAAAGGAGCCGAAAGTGCTTCCTTATCTCCCAAATTCATCATTCCTATTACTGCTCCACCTCCATCTCCACCTCCCTTATCTCCCAAATTCATCATTCCTATTAGTGCTCCACCTACACCTCCACCTCCCTTATCTCCAATTAGTGCTCCACTTTCATTTGTTTAATGCCAAAGTAGTTGGCATGGTAGCCTATAAATAGAGGTTACATTGAAACACAATTCACACATTCACATTCAACAACAACATCTCTAAGATGATCTAAGTTCTCTCTAGAGCAAACCTCTCTAAGAGCAACTCCTCTCCTTCTCTTTCTCTTACCGGTGATCTCACTCCTAGTCCTAGTCTTCTCAGAAGCCGACTTTCAGTGCCACCAAACCCTCTGTCAACGTGCTTCGGTCCTAGTCTCCTCGGGAGCCGACGGTAGTGCCGCGACCACAACGGTTACAGAACCAGCCAAGCAAGGGTAACGCCCTAGCAACCCAGCCAAGCTAAAGTCACGCTTTAGCAAGATCTCAACATTTCCCGGTGATGTCGCTCAGCTCGATCTACAATATTGAGTATCGATTGTGTTAACAAGAAGAAACTTCAGCAAAGTCCTCACCACGAGGCAGAAAGAATCCCGCGACGAGGTTGGTGCTCTCCTCGTCTACAATCGCTTGATAGAAGTCAGGTCAAGGGACACCCTCGACGACCGCACCCGAACGGTGCTGGCACGCCCGCGCAAGAAAAGAGACTGTTGACCAGCTGCAGCAAAATTGGAGCCAAACAGATCCATTGGAATATCACCGCGACGGAAGCGAGGGAAATAAATCTGCAGCCAAAAGGCGAGGATCCAGAAAGGGCCACTAATGTTGGTATCGAAGGGGCGCATTACGGCTTTGTAAAGGGAGCGATATAACGCACCCAATATAGGTTGCCCAAGGCCAACGCAAATACCATTGTAGAGAGCAGTGGCCAGAGAATTCCAAGGCCCAGTAGGTTTGTTGGAAGAAGTGCAAAAGATAAATTTGCAAAGCCAGAATTCCAGGAATGCGATACCTCCTGTGTGGTTACGCTGGGTGCAGTAATAGTCACGCCAGAATGGGTAGGATTTACTGTGATATCCCCGACCAGCCATATCCATTCTCAAAGGAAATTGAATGCCATCAAACTGACCATGCACATAGGGGTCAAAGTCAATGGGCAACCCCGTGATGGTAAGAATATCTAGTAGAGTTATGCTCATCTACCCAAACTGAAAATCGAATGTATTGTTGGAGGTGTTCCAGAAGTAAAGAGCGGTGGCTAGCGGTGCAGGGATGATATTATGGGGAAGACAGAAGCATAGATCGATGGTTTGGGTGATACCCACCGCATCCCAACGGGCCAAATCTCTCGCTCGAACCGCCTGATACCAAACATTTTCTTCGGGAACGATGGTAGGCCAGAAACCCACTTTCCTCCTTGGCCCCCAACTGCTATAATCATCGGGCACCTGCCGAAGAGCCCTTATGGGACGGCGGATGGGAAGCCCATAATAGGCCATAACATCATCTGGCAAACGATCGCAAGGTGTGGGACCCAGGCTCGCTTGATTATCACCTCCACCAAAGCCCATCAGTCGACTTCTCTCCTCTCTGGTCTGACTCCTGCATCGAACACCCATGTTAGTCCGCCAGGTGAATGCTGCTTTCTCAGTGATTTCATCTGCCTGATCGATAACGAATGGTTTCTTGGGTGCCATTTCTGGGTTTCTTCGGAAATGGAAGACGAAGTTTGGAGGAAAGAGATAGACTTGAAACAATTTGCTTATGGGTTTCTCCGGAAAAGCAAGATAGAAGAAAAGCCTCCAAGAGAATCTGGCCAAGAGAGATGCGGTCTTGCTACTGAACGCTACCACGGTCATGAAAGTGATCAAAAATATGCTCAAAATGGTCAACTCAATTATCATGCATGTGCCTTTCATGGCTCTGGACGTTGTCATGCATATAATCAATTAGGTCATGACCAACTTAATTATCAATTAAGTTGTGGCATTGGAAAGCCAATTTGTGGCTTTATTGGTCAATTCAACTTCAAATTCTTCACCAATGTTTCGGGGCCATGCGGTGGCTTTGATATATGTGGAGAAAACATCTACAACCCACGTTGCATGAATGGCCAGAATAAATATTCTAGTGGCCAATTTGTCATTCGGGACCGTAAATTTGAGTATCATCAAATACAAGTTAACTCTTGTTTACAGTAATCCAGTTCCAAATTTCTTGCCAAAGAAATTGGTCTATGTTGGTACTAAACAATTCATAGAGGCGTCTCTATAGGGATTAGACCAATCTCTGTGGTCTTAATTGGATTGTTCAAAAGTACCAGAGCAAACCGTCATCTACTGAGAGGAAGCTGAACATCAAGATGAGAAGAAAACAGCTGAAGTGATGGAACAAAACACTCAACCTCGAGAAAATCTCTCCTTACTTGGATCTGCTCCAAGGAAATTTCTCCTTACTCGGATATGCTTCGAGGAGATTTCTCCTCAAAGAGATATTGGAGAAACATTTTAAAGGTCTTGGGTCCTCATTAAACCAAGCTCAAGGAGAAATTCTCGCGAAGCTCAAGGAGAAAGCCAACGAAGTGGCTCCAACACCTACATTTGAGAAAATCAACAGAGAGCCAGCAAACAAGGCAGATACTTGCTGCTATACACATGGCGAAGCTACCACCAAGGAAGAGAAGGATCCTCATTCGCGATCAAAAGCAGTCTCCTTCGCATGGGGGGCACGCTAAAGTTCTGATCTCCTACAACCTGCCCAAGTTTCGCCAATTCACTACATACCAGACATCATATACACGGGGGGCAATAAAGTTGGCAAAGAATGCGTTAGTTCATGACAAAGGCAATTCAGATTATGGCATTCAAGCTTTATGGCCTATTTAGATGCCTATATGGAATCAGTCAAGTAATTTCAGTCAAGCCAATACAAGTGGCTTTGGAGCAACGACATTATAAGAGCAGTGCTGATTCAAGACCTCTTCAGTCAAGACGAAGACCTTTGACTTCGAGGTCTGGGGGGTAATGTTTGAACCTAAAATGAGCATTTTGGCCTGACAAGGCGTGTCTTGGAGAAATTGAGCCAATGTCAGTGGCTCAAGCTATATATTGTCAACAAGATCGAAATATATTATTTAGAGGCTAAATAAAGCCTACCTGCAGAATTATGGAAGATTATGCAAGCTGCAAGAAAAGGCATGCTCATGCGAATATTCATACTCCATTCAATTAAGGAATATGGCACGCACGTGGGGAAGCATTCAACTACATTTCATGGTGGCCAACAGTTAATATGTCATCATGATTCCATTAGTGCTTAAGTGTTTAACTCATCATGATTCCATTAGTGCTTAAGTGCTTAACCCACCATGATTCCATTAGTGCTTAAGTGCTTAACCCATCATGATTTGTTTAAAGCCAACCACTATGGTCTGGTAGCCTATATATGGAGGCTACGACGAAGTAACAAGACACACAATTCATCAATTAATCTCTACGATTATCCAAGCCTCTCCAGAGCAACCCCTCTCATTCTCTTACCGGTGAACACACTCCAGTCCCAGAATCCTCAGGAGCCGACTGTCAGCGCCACCAAACCCTCTATCAACGTGCTTCGGTCCTAGTCTTGTCGGGAGCCGACTGTAGTACCGCGACCACAACGGTTACGAAACCAGCCAAGCAAGGGTAACGCCCTGGCAAACCAGCCAAGCTAAAGTCACACTTTAGCAAGTTCTCCCCACTTCCCAGTGATTTTCGCTCTGCTCGATCTACGACGTCGAGTATCGATTGTGTGATTTTGAAGAAGCTTAGCAAAAGTCCTCACCACGAGGCACAAAGAATCCCGCGAAGAGGTTAGTGCTCTCCTTGTCCACAATCGCTCGAAAAAAGTCAGGTAAAGGGACATCCCCGACGACCGCACCCGAACGGTGCTGGCACGCCCACGCAGAAAAAAGATTGTTGACCTGCTGCAACAAAACTGGAGCCAAACAGTAATTGGGCCTGGGGTTTGACCTTGGGCCTTTACTATTTTACTTTTATGTGTAATTTTTTTTTTACTTGTTAGTGGTGGCTTTATGTCGGTAATAAGTCCCTGACATTTTAGGGCAAGGTGACGTGGGAGTTGTCCTGGTATGCACACTCAGTGTGCATTGTCTGGCATAGTGAAGCAGCAAGCCGTTTACTTGATCAAATGGACGCAACCTCTTAGTGGCAGGATGAAATGAAGTGTCGCCAAATTTGTTTCCGTGCGGCAACATAGTAGGGCTTTTTGTAAATGATGGTTCTTCATGATAGAGTTATCTTTCCGTTATGTCACTGTTTTGTTAAAGCAAATGGAGTAGCCAGTCGAGCACTCTTTGTTAATTTGTGCACGTTAGAATACATATTTTTTTAGAAGACTATTGATATTATTTCAAAATGTTTTCTTGAAACTTATTGTAAAATGTGATTAGGCTCTATGTCTCCCCCTTATATTCTGCAGTTTCATTAATCAAGGCTTGAGGGCAAACGCTGATAAATGGATTATTCAAAATTATACAAAATTACACAGTAGAATAAAGGGATTATTCTCAGAAAAAAAAAGTAACATAAATGGATTATTCTCAAGAAAAAAAAAAGTAGCATAAAGGACTATTCTCAGAAGAAAAAAAAAAGTAGCATAAAGGGATTAGAAATCAAAATAAGTAGTTAAGGGTATAAAAGCAAATGAACTCATGACATGTGGCAAGTGGAGAGCAGATTGTCCTTATTTGTATGACACCAGTGCCACGTCAGCAGCTCCGGTGACAGGTCATGCCGGCCACTTTCCAGGTACTTTTTCCGGCCAAATTTTCCGACGACCTATTTTGAGGGTTTTTTTTTTTTAAAGTTCCCCTTTTTTTCTTCTTTTCTCGGGGACTTGCAACCTCCTTTCTTCTACCCCCCTTTCTTCATCATTCTTCATCATAGGGGAGACCAAATTAAGCCGAACTGTGGGGGTTTGTGCTCACTCCAAGCTTGGAGCTTGTAGAGTCCTCCAAACCTAGAGTTTGTTGAGATAAGATGATCGACTACAAACATCATTGTTTCGATCTAATCCAACCCCTCTTGGAATCGAATTTCTTGGAAACGACTACGCTTGGAAATTCCTAATTTCTTGGAAGCGACTACACTCAGAAATTTTTATTGTTTTCGTGGTAGCTTTTTTCGCTCCGAAACTAATTATAATCTTTTGTTGTTTTTCAGGATGAGTAACCTGAACAAGTTGAGCTTCGCTCTACTAGAGACAACAGGCGCAGGATACCACAAGTGGGTCCGTGATGTGCACCAACATCTTAAGGCTGATGGATCCTAAGTACAATCCAAGAGCCAAGTCAGAACGTGCTTACTCCTCAACAAGCTGCCGCTTTTGAAGCGAATAGAGCTACGAGAGAGGCCAATGAAGCTAAAGCCATAATTCTCATGACAAGGCACATGAATGACGCGTTCCAGAATGAGTACCTCAATAAGGAAGACCCAAGAAAACTATGGGTAGAACTCGAGCAGTGTTTTGGCAACGTTCGTGACTCCCTGCTTCCTGATTTAGAAGTGAGATGGCATAGCCTCCGCTTCTGTGATTTCAAGTCTGTACTTGACTACAATTCAGAAGCACTTCGTATCAAGTCTTGATGGAATTCTGTGGGCAGAAAATCACTGATACAATGTTGATCGAGAAGATTCTCTCTACCTTCCCCGTCTCTGCATTGATGATAGCCAAGAACTATCGAATTGATGTCAATGTCAGACGCATCACATGATTTCATGAGCTTATTGGAGCCATGAACGTAGCTGAAAAGCATGACAACATACTTGTGAAGAACTATAACTCTAGACCCGTGGGAGAAAAGACAATTCCGGAGTCTAATTATAGTCGCGCTCCTAAGGGAGGGCGCCAGGACCGAAACCCTAAGGAAAGGGATTATTCTGGACATTCTGGTCCATATTCTTGCCCCAAAGAAGAAGGAAACCGCCAAGATAGGCATGCATGGAACCGTAGAGGTCAACGTGTGAAGAGAGAGAGAGGCAGAGCCTCCGGCTATGGTGGTGGCGCCACCAAGGATCATAACCATCCCCAATGCGCTCTAGGCGCGCCTCAATCAAGGCAGCCTGACCATGATGATGCTTGTCTTCGGTGTGGAGCGTCCGGAAATTGGGCTAAAGCATGTAATGCTCCCAGAATGTTGCTAACGTATACAAGACGTATCGTGAAGCAAGGGAAGAAAATTACATGGAGCAAGAAGATCAAGATGACAATCTCGCTCTAAGGGTTGAAGACTTCAAAGGCCAAGATCCAAAGACTGGCGATTTTGATTGAGTCTTTTTATTTTCCAAGAGATGTAATAGGCAATTGCCATATATTTTTGTAGTAGATGCCAATGGTTTAGTCTTTCTTCAAAGTAGACTCACCCAAACTAAGTGATGTCTAGGAAGGTTCTGAGATTAGTGGTACTTAAGCGAGCCTTGCTCCACCGACATCTCTCTACTCACCTAGTCACATTTATTTTGGAGTTACCAAAAGAAGTTAGACGACTACCATTGTTTTGCATTAGCTAGCATTTTGGATTAGATTTTCTTTGGTCAAAGAGACAATGATGTATCTCTGTTGGATTATAAATAAAATTTCGAGTTCTTTTCATGACTCCATTTTAATTCTGAGCATATTACTTTGTGACTACGATGGCTGGGCCATCAGTATTAATTCAAGGACATGGAATAGCCCAAGTTTCCCTTGCCAAATGGCACCTTGATTACTGTCACAGAAACTCTCTACGCTTATAAGACAAATCGCACCTATGAATAGCCAACGGATTCCATGTGAAAACGCATGTAGAGAACAGAAATGAGTTCCTTTGCAATACCTCTAATGATTGCCAACAAAGGCACATCTTAGAGAAGTTTATGTGTCTCTCTAGTGGACTCTATGCCACTATTCGAGCTATTAAATCCAATAAAAGATATGAAAGAAGATCTCTTGGATTTAGACACATAATGGTTTTGTCACGATAGGATAGGTCATCCTAGTCATGATATGATGATCCGTCTACTAAAGACTTAACATGGACATCCTTTCTTTCGAGCGAAACGAAGCATGAATCAAAAGTTGATTTCTGGACTAAGTGTGACCGCTGCCGTCCACCACCAGCTTAGGGCTGGCACAGTCCCTATCCATAACGCCATGGATAGCGTTCATCATGGTGATGGGGCCCCAGGTGATGCTGCCATCACCAACTTGCTTCAAATTGCGTTTTAGACGCTTAGGCCCAACCTAAATCCTCATTGGTTGATTCTAAGGCCTCTCGCTCGTTTTACAAAGCATGTTCCTTAGGGGAAATTAGGACTGAGACCGTCCTATGCAAAGGATATGAAAATACTCATTCTGTTCTTACATAGAATCTGTGGGGATTCTGTGGACTAGTTCAACCAACTTGCGGACGTTTAAATTTCTCATGATGTTGGTTGACACGCAAACAAGCTGGTCATGTGTTCTGTAATTGTCCACCTGTAAATGCTGCTTATGTTACACTCCTAACACATATCATATAACAACGGGCTCACTCCCTGGATCATCCTATTCTGTCAATTGGACTTGACAATGCTAGAGAGTTTACATCGAAGACTTTCGATAGTTATTGCATTGAGACTAATGTTGGACATCATATTCCCATGAACACACCTAAATGGTCTCGCGGAAATGATTACGATGGTAGTCCGGATATTGGTAATGCACACCAATCTCCTTAGATTTGCTTGGGGTGATGCAATATCGCATGCAGCTATGCTAATTCGTCTACGACCCACCACCACTCAATCTACCTCTACGTTACAGCTAATGACTGGGTACAAGTATCGTACTTACGCATCTTTGAGTGTGCCATTTATGTGCCAATTGCGCCGCCACAGCGCTCTATGATGGGTCCTTACAGATGAATGGGCAACTATGTTGGATTTGAGATTCCAACAGTTGTCCGCCACTTAATGCCCTTGTTAGGTGATCTCCTTGCCGCTATTTGCGGATGTCACTTTGATGAGACAATCTTCTCGTCGTTAGGGGGAGATAAGAACATGAATGTTCAGCAGGAACGACAGGAATTGTCGGGGTTGATGTTGATGACGTCATTGTAATTCTTTATTTAGTTTGAGGGCAAAATGGTCATTTTCTATTAATTTGGGTATGTGGGAACAAAAATCTCTTGCTGGGTAAGTGGGATAATTTTCCCTCATTTTGGGGCTTTGGGTCAAGGACCCAAAAAAAAAAACCATGATAAAAAAAAAATTCTTTTTTTTTGTCATGGTTTTTTTTTATTTCTTTCTTATTGAAGAAGAAGAATGTTTTTTTTTGTCATGTTTTTTTTTTTTTTTTTAATTCTCTTCTTCAATGAGAGAGAATAAAAAAAATACTTCTTCCTCAATGAGAGAGAAATAAAAAAATAAAGAAACCATGACCAAAAAAAAAAAAGAATTTTTTTTTGTCATGGTGTGTTTTTTTTCCTTGAAATGACAATTTAGCCCTTAAAGTGGTTTTTTTTTTCAGACTTAACGTCCAAATTGGATGGAATGGACACGGTTGAGAAGAATTGAAAAGCTCGAGAGGTAAAATGATTAAATTGAGAGGACAGAGACTAACATGAAATTACCCCCAAACCTCAGGGGGTAAACTGAATTTAATCCTTACTTTTACATATATATATATATATATATATATATATATATATATATATATATATATATATATATATATATACAGGGCCCTTCTAGTGAGGGATCCCTTTTTTGAACTTTTCTAGGGATCGGGCATTTGACCAACTTTTCGATCATATTTTTGCATCTCAACCGTTCAGTTTTTAAGTCCTAATGTGTAGATCATTTCTAAAAATTTTGAGCCAAATTGATTATAGTTAAGGCATTCAAAATGGCGATTTGAGATTATAAGTATGAACGGTTCAAGTTTGACAGATTTGGTTCGACCATTGATTTAATCTAGTTTGATACCTTAACGATCACCGATTTGGTTGAAAATCTGCAGAAATGATCTACACATTATGACCTAAAAACGGAACGGTTGAGATGATCAAATGTGATAGAAAAGTTGGTCTAATGTCCTATCTCTATAAAATACCAAAAAAAGGGATCCCTTAGTTATAATTTAGACCCAAAAAAAAAACAAAAAAAAAAAAAGGTACCCCGATAAAGACCCTATGATGTGGTTAGTTTCTTTTCGTTGTTAATTTTTTCGGGTATCATGAAGGATTTGCAATCAACTGATCAAATTAGTTCACCTATATACGAGTGGTTTTTTTTTTTTTTTTTTTTTTTTTTTTTTTTTTTTTTTTCAGAAGACGTACATACTTGTCTTTCTGTAGTATTTGATTTTCCCTTGCAAGTAAGTTATTATTTTTATAATTATGAGGATCAACCGTGGATTTTTATCACTATCATTATAATTTACAATGTTAGAGTGATCATATTAAGAGTTTAGAGCATGGAACAATCATAAAAAAAAACCCTAAGTGCCGCCTCTCTTGCGTCGCCGGCAAGCTTCGACTTTGGAGCCTCCAACCGTTCTCGATGTCGCAAGGCAAGATTATTGTCTGGAACTGTAGAGGAATTGTGAACAATGAAACTCAACGGGCCCTGATAACCATGGTTCAAGCACGCAAACCTACCTTAATATTTCTTTCTGAAACCCTAGCAAAGCAGGACCTCATTGATCGTCTCACACGTAGTCTGGGTTTTAAGGATAACATCTGTTTTCCCCATCGTGACGAGTCTCAGGGATTGGCACTCATCTGGAATGAGGAAACTCATGCGGAACTCAGAACTAAATCTGCACATCACATTGATGTGATTATAGGCAAACCGGAGGAACTGAAGAAATGGAGATTTACTTGTATTTACGGTTTTGCAGCAAGAAGTGAGAGAGCCCAAACATGGTCATTAATAACAGCCCTCGTTGCGGAACCATGTAATCTGCCATGGTTGATAGAAGGGGATTTCAATGAAATCATGGTACAGGCAGACAAATCGGGTGGACCTCCTAGGGCTCATGCACCCATGGCTGTGTTTCGAAGAACTATGGCAAACTGCGGTTTCATTGATTTGAGATATGTGGGCAGTAGGTATAGCTGGAGTAATAAATTACGAAAGAGAGGTTGGATAGAGGGTTTCAAACTCCTCTCTGGCGAACCTGGTTTCCTCATAGTCGAGTTATCGCTCTTGATCCATCAGAGTCTGATCACAACCCTCTACTTGTGGAGGTCCAGGCTGAAAAACGAAGACGGTTCCGCAGGAAGCGACTGTTCCGGTTTGAAGAAATCTGGCATGAGAGCTCGGAATGCACTGAGATCATTAAGAAGGGATGGGCTCACCCCCTGACAGGCAATTCTTTACAGCAATTGGATGGGAAAATCAAGCTCACGAGCCAACAGTTGATGCAATGGCACACAAAGGAGTTTGAGAAGCAGAAAGTTGAGTTGCGTGTCATTCAAGGAAAAATGAACGAT
This sequence comes from Rosa rugosa, assembly GCF_958449725.1. NCBI lineage: Eukaryota > Viridiplantae > Streptophyta > Magnoliopsida > Rosales > Rosaceae > Rosa > Rosa rugosa. The sequence continues at coordinate 8,215,390 of NC_084825.1, forward strand.
ATTATGCGAGCTCCCTACTCACCAGAGCAGTATGAAGAGCAATGACAATTGCATGTAAAGCATAGCCAACTCCTATCTCAACTAGAGAAGTATTGGCGGCAAAGATCACGAGCTATCTAGCTAAAGGAGGGAGATCGAAACTCGGGTTTTTTTCATAGTAGAGTGAGCAATAGAAAGAGTAAAAATATGATAAAAGGGCTAAATGATGCCTCAGGGCAATGGAGGGATGAACCGGCCATGATCAAGGAGTTACTGCTAGACTACTTTAAAGATGTATTCACCTCGGAAGCTAGTGATGTTGCAGCCATGCAATATGTCTTTGAGGCCACTCCTATAAAAGTTATGGCCTAGATGAATGACTTGTTATCAAGACCATACACTGATGAAGAAATCAAGATGGCACTCTTTCAAATGCATCCTTCAAAAAGCCCTGGGCCAGACGGTATGTCCTCATTTTTCTACCAAAAATATTGGCACATTGTAGGTTTTGATGTTTGTAATGCAGTTCGCAATTCCTTGGATAAGGGGGAGTTTTGGGATCAATCAAACTATACTTACCTGTGTCTTGTCCAAAAAATAAAAGATCCCACTGAAGCGGCTCACTTCAGACCTATAGCCTTGTGCAATGTTGTTTGCAGAATCAGTTCAAAGGTCATGGCCAATCGGTTGATGCAGTGTTTGCCTGAGATTATATCGCCTCTCCAAAGTGCATATGTGCCAGGTAGATTAATTTCAGACAACACTTTAGTTGCAACAGAAGCAGCACACTTCATGCATAAATTACGACATCAAGAAACAGGTTTCTTCTCCCTCAAGCTTGATATTAGCAAAGCTTATGACATAATAGAATGGAATTTCTTGCATGCCATGTTAACTAAATTGGGTTTTTGTTCTCAATGGATTACTCGGGTTATGCAATGTGTGACTAGTGTAAATTATGTTATTCTTCTACATGGAGAACCTACATCCAAAATAGTACCCACGCGGGGCATCAGACAAAGAGATCCTCTCTCTCCTTACTTGTTTATATTGTGTGCTGAAGGACTTTCAGCATTGATCACCAGAGCAGTGCAGAATGGTGTGATCAATGGCCTTACTATGTGTCCTCAGGCCCCCACTCTCCACCACTTATTTTTCGCAGATGACAGTCTTCTGTTTGGTACAGCTCATGTGGAGGAATGTCACAACTATCGTGCAATTCTGAATGTGTATGAAAAAGCATCTGGCCAAAAAGTTAACTATCAAAAGAGTAGTGTGGTTTTTAGCAAGAATGTCCCGGTGGAACAACAACTTTTAATTTCCTAGCCTCTATTCTTGATGTAAAGTGAGTTGAGGAACATGATAGGTATCTGGGACTCCCACTTCGAGTAGGAAAATCTAAGACAGCCATTTTTGAGTATATCAAAGAAAAGGTGAGTAAGAAGTTAATTGGGTGGAAATCCAAAATCCTAAGTGCTGCAGGAAAGGAGATTCTTATTAAGGTTGTTGCGCAGACAATGCCAATGTATGCCATGAATTGTTACCTCCTGCCAAAGAGTTTATGTGATGATATTCACAAGTTATGTGCCTCTTTTTTCTGGGGGCAAAGAGATGACAAAAAGAAACTTCATTGGCGAAGTTGGGAAAAGATGTGTCTTACCAAACAAGAAGGTGGGATGGGATTCAAGAATATTTATGCCTACAACTTAGCTATGCTTGCGAAACAGGGTTGGAGACTTCTTTCCAACCCTCAATCACTTATTGCTCGGTTGTATAAAGCTAGGTACTTTCCCCATTGCTCTTTTTGGTAAGCAGATGTTGGAGACTCTCCATCTTTCTCTTGGAGAAGTATATTGTCTAGCAGAATGATCTTAAAAGCTGGAGTACAATGGAAGATCGGAGATGGGAAGCACGTTCATATATGGACAGATAAATGGCTACCTGTAACGTCCAGTTATACAATACAAAAGCCCTCTACTGCCACCATAGAGTTTGTTGCTGAACTCATAAATGAGAACACTAGGGAATGGATCCCGGCCTCAGTGAATAGCCTATTCTCTCCTGAGATTGCTGCAAGAGTACTTTGCATACCTCTCAGTCGACAACATGATCATGATCGACTTATATGGGGACCAGAGAAAAAAGGTTTTTATTCAGTCAAGTCGGCGTATTGGATAGCTCGAAATCATGTACTTCAACATGTCTTACCTCCACGTCAAATGGAAATCCTTATCACGTATTATGGCAACAGTTGTGGAAAGCTAAAGTCCCGGGTAAGGTTCAAGTTTGCATGTGGAGTGCTAGTAATAATCTTTTACCAACAAGGGAGAGGCTGCTTTTGAAAGGTTATCAGGGAGAGGTCAACTGTCTCCTTTGTGACTCAAAAGATTCGAAGACACTGCACATGTTTTTTGTAAGTGCCCTATAGTCCATGAGATCCTATATGCTCCACCTTTCAACTTGCAGCACACGATGCTCCCTAATATGAACTTTAAAGAATGGATGTTAGAGAGAGCCATGCAAGGTAAACCGGATCTTTTTGTAAAGCTTCTCATGGTGTTATGGGCGGTCTGGAAAAATAGAAACTTTATGTTGTGGCAGAATAAGTCGCAGACAGCTCAAGACATTCTTCTTAGCAGCTTTGCATGGTTGGCAGACTTTCAAAAGATGTGATCTAGTCATCGGAATCCTTCAGCACCGACCAAGAAAGTGTGGAAACCGGCAGAGCATGGTAGGTTAACCTTGAACGTGGATGCAGCTTTTCTTCCTAATCAACACCGAGGTGGCATTAGAGGTGTATTACGTGATGTTTCTGTTTAAGAATACGGAACGGGATCTAAGTATAGATCATGATGAGGAGAGAGGGAGAGAGACACAAGCATGTATAGTGGTTCACCTTGCACATGAGGCAAGGCTACGTCCACTTAGAGATTCTACTATGAGTGAGGTCAAGTGACCTTTGTAGTGATACAAGTGAGGGGATCATGGATCCATCCTTTCTAAGAAGGGGAGGACTTCCTCTTATAGCTAAAGGAAGTCCCCATCTAGTTTACATTTCCGATGTGGGACATAATACACATATTTACTTCTCTTGAAGGCTTTTGGAGAGCATGGGAGGGTGGCCTCCTGGCAAGATACCGGCCGACCTCCACCATGGCGAGGTAGCTCGGGTGTCGGTCTACCGGATGCATATTGTAGGCGGGACCTACCATGTCGCGGGGCCCACCTACGAGGTTGTTGCTTATGCTTGGCGGTATGTAATATAGACGGTATGTACAAGTGATGATCAAGGTAGGTTTCGGGCTGCTTTTGCAAGGACCATTCCTTATACTGCTTCACCAAAGCAATGTGAAATGCTTGCAATCAGAGAAGGTTTGGACCTTATATACTCCCTCCAGGAACACAATATGACAGTACAAAGTGATTGTCTAGAAGCTATTACTGAAATCCATAGTCCGGATCATAGTTTACTAGCAAATGGTGGCCTCATTCAGGATGTAAAGCAAGTTTGGGATAAACTGATGGGTGTTCAAATTGAGCATGTCCCTAGGAATTGTAATGCAGTTGCTCACCGCTTAGCTGCAATAGGATTTGAAGATGTTCAGGCTTCTGTGTGGTTGCACCAACCACCTGAAAGCATTATTGATGCTTTACTCCATGACTGTAAAACGCTCATTTGAGCTATCTATCTATAAAAGCTTTTGCTTTGTGTTCAAAAAAAAATTTGGACTAAATTCATTTTAACTCCTCCAACTTTGGATCAATCTTCACTTCAGTCCCTGAACTTTTTTTTTAATCACGTTGGTCCTTGCAGTTTCAATTTTCCTCACCCACGTCCAAATTTCAAAATTGGCTCCAAAGGTGACGTCACAAGCTAAGTTGGCCCCGACATGGGGGCCCACTTTTCAGACTTTAAACCCCTAAGAAGGGCACAATTGACATTTCTAATTTAATCTAATTTATTTTTTCTTTTATTAGAATTTAATCTAATTTCTAATTTTTTTTCTTTCTTTTCTGTATTTTCTCTCTCTTCTGCTTCTTAATCTTCCTCCTTCGTCCTCGTCAAGCCCGATTCAGGCCACCGCACTTCTCAGAGAAGTGAGCTCAGCAAAACCAAAGCTTCATCTCAAAACTCACACACTCTCTCACTGCCCATCAACCACAGGCCACCATACACTCAAATCCCTGTGAGATCTTCCAGATCCAAAAGGGTCTCTGTTTCTTTCATATCCAGATCCTAAACCCTATCCCACAAGATCTCTAAGCCCATAACAAAAACCCAATTTCGACCAGACTCCTCCTCTGCCTTTTGCTCCAATTACCCCCAAAACGCATCGGTTCAGCTCCAATCCTCTGCTACACAGCCTCAACAGCAGCTGCCCAATCAGCACCAGCCTCCGGTATACAACGTCACCCAGAAGCTGACCGGTTCACCGACCAACACGCAGGGCCGGTTCGCTACTCTTCTGCCGATTCACCGACTCAAAAGTCAGAGCTCGAGGCTCTAGAGCATCCGCCCTCCGCCGCTGGCGCAGCTCACCCCTCGGTCGCCTCCTCTTCTGACCAAGATTCCTCGTCATCTCGAACCGCATCCCCTACACTCATCTCCTCGAATTGAACTGGGAATCGAAGCTCAAGCATGTAAATAAGCCTCTGGTAATCGAATTGTTGTAGAAGGCCGAAATGGTCTTGGTGGTTCTCGACGATTCTAGAGTGCTACGCTGCTGGAGGTGCCTCTGCCATACCTGAGTTTTCTGGCGAGAATGCTGGCAGTGGTGGCGTGATTTTTGAGGACGAGGAAGCCGGCGAAGAAGGAGGAGTTGGAGAGAATGAGGAATGAGAGAGAGATGATTTGGTTTTAGGTTGTGGACAAGTGAAGCAAAAGAGAGAGGGAAAACAAGGGGCAATTTCGACAATTACCACAATCTGAGGGAACAAAGCTGAAAAGTGGGTCATAGTGTCGAGGCCAACTCAGCGCATGACGTCATATTTGGAGCCAAGTTTGAATTTTGGACGCGGGTGATGAAAATTGAAACTGCAAGGACCAACGTGATTAAAAAAAAAGTTCAAGGACTGAAGTGAAGATCGACCTAAAGTTGGAGGAGTTAAAATGAATTTAGTCCTTTTTTTTTTTTTTATCAGATAGTTAGCTGTTAGTAACTCACACACCCATGCAGTGGTATCCCGCGCCAGGACACCTGCACCGACATAGCGGTGAAAGCCAGACAAAGCCAGACTAATCCACTGCACCGCAGAAGCACGAACCCAAAGGGTCCCTCAAATCTGCTGGCCGTTCGACCAACACACCACACCACGTGGTTAACTGGGGTTTAGATGAAAAATAAAAAATAATAATGGAAGAGTGATGTGCCAATTGTAATGACCCTTAGATTAGGCACAGAGTCCAGATTTAATGAAATTGATGTAAATTCACAACCTCCTCACTTTAGAAGAGCCGGATCAGAAAAAAAAAAAATCAAACTAGCGTAACAATTATTTGTTGAGAATAATAAGAGGAAAAGATCCCCATCAACCACCGCTACAAGTTCTCTACCAACGCACGTCTAATTGAATAATAATAAAGGAATAAAGAGTGAAAGGCAACTTATGGACAAATTTGAACGAGGTCTTCTTCAATCTATCACGAAACCACCAAATCACTAACATGTCTTGTTATAATAATTCAAGTAAATATTCTATCACCTGATTGCTTATTGGTACAGAATTGTTTGCTTGGGCCAATTTCCTGTCTTGTACCTTTATTTGGTTTTCCTCTGTCTGTCTTGCCCAGCTTCTGGCTCTTCATAAATTTCAGCCAAAGAGACGAACTGCCTATATTGGTACTTGCGAGCCATTTCAGTTTTCGTTTCAAATTCAGCTTTTCAGGCATGCATAAGTTAAAATTTTATTGCCGTATATCTATTTCATTTCTAGCTTGTTGATTGGTTCAGTATATCCTACTTACCATGCCAGTTCATAAAATCCCGAACGTACGTGCTGTTTCCAAAGTCTTCCCCTCTCGATGATCTCCATCCTAGCTCAAACTTCATAAATATTCCTAAATGATAAATTACATTATTGAAGTGGGCAATATTTCCATGCCTTTTACTAATCACATGCAGTTTCCATATTTCCAACAATTTTTCAGGACTACCGTTCAGAGAATCCAAACCTATCATATCCAGCATCAAAAACGCTCTAGTTATGTATAAGCATCGTGTCCCCGTTGAGAACGATGATACCTATATGATGAGGTTAGTTTTCTTGTTTCCCTACTTTTTTGGTATTTTGTCCTATCATTTTAAGGATTTTGCAGTGACTATTCAAATTGATTCAATCGATCGCAGTGTAAGTACCGAAGAAAAAAAATCATTTACCATGGCAAATTTTGAGTACATTTTTGATTTCTTAGAAAAAGTCCATGGGTTGCATGTAGTTACCAATTGTCCTTTTGAGCCAAATATAGATAGCAATTACGTTGTACTCTTCTGTTTTATTTTTTGAAATTGCAATTACGGAATAAAGCAAATGTATGAAAAGAAACTTACTATGGTATGCTCCCAGAGTATTTAGGAATTAAAGAACATCTTTTTATGAATAAAAAGAAGAAGAAGAAGTTTTATGGATAGTGCAATATACGTGACAAGCAATGAATAGAAAAGATAGAAAGGAAAAGTTGGAGAAGAAGACTGCTAGCATTCATCTGAATGAAAAGACACTCATTGACTTTATAAGATGAATTAACTGTACTTATCATAAATATAGTTAAGGCGTTCAAAAACTTAGCATGCAAGTATGTATTTTATTATTTTAATTTTCTTTGCCTAGTTTAATAAGGGTAAGTGTTCAGTTAGTTATTTATTCAATTCTTCTTAACTGTCATTGAACTTAAGTTCGACATTGGTGGAAAATAATAAAGCAAATGAACGATTCAGACTATATTAGTTTTTGGAGTTCATTTATTTAGAAAAGTGCACAACAATTAATTAATTTGTGTCTTTCTTTAAGCTCCAATTCGATTTGATTTTCGGTTTCTCATCATACTATATATAACTAACAAGTTCTTTATCAGCACAACACGAGGTACGAACTATGATTTCGAAAGTGTTGAGGAGCAAGGGCGAGATGGTTCATCGAAAACTGTAGATGCACTTTCAAGCAAGAAAAAATTGAAAATTGCACTTCTTTCCGTTTCATTGTGGAACAAGCTATTCCTAATCGCATGTGTGATTGCAGTCTCATTAGACCCCTTGTTCTTTTACATTCCAATCATCAATGAAGATGAAAAGTGTCTTGGAATAGACAAAGAGTTGAGGACTATAGCTCTCATTTTGCGATCCCTCAGTGATATCATTTTCATAGTGCATATTGTATATCAAATTTCCGAAGCTACTATGGCGGCCTACAAAGTACACATAAAAGGAAAGTCGGAATTGGAATTGGATTGGTCATATTCGAAGATATCAATGGGTGAGATAATTCCATTTGCTAATTTAGTTGCTGGGAAGCTAGCATGGCGCTCCACGCTAACTGATATTTTGGCTGTTCTTCCCATGCCACAAGTAAGTAATAGATGTGATACAGCTTTTAATTCAAGTTAATATTGTATATCCAAGTTAATAACGTATCACGTAGCTTTTCGATCTTGTTAGGTCTAGCTATTTGTAGCTTATGGACTTCTAACCCTGTAATCTTTATTTTGACCAGTTTCTAGTGGTCTTTGGTTTCTTCAAAATGAGACGCCGGGGATATTTGGAACGCAAGAAGATTCTCAATGTCTTTCTCCTGGGCCAATATTTGCCAAGGATTTATCGAATTTACTTATCATCTAAGAAACTTAGACAAACTACAGGAATTTGGGTTAAGGCTCTGTTCAACTTTTTTCTATATATACTAGCCAGTCATGTAAGTTTAATTAGCTTGTGTTTTTACAGATTTACATAAGTTTTCCTCGATCATTAATGGTTAGATTTTTAATTATCTATTGTTGTCTCTCAGGTCATTGGAGCTTTTTGGTACTTCTTTTCTATTCAACGTGAAACGTCATGCTGGCATCATGCTTGTATAAAGAATAGTACAAATGTCGAAGGATGTATGAGTACTTTCTACTGTGATGGTCGCAATACTACCACTAGAAATGTCACTTTTTTCAATCAGTTTTGCCACATCAATGTTGAAGACAATGCTACAGCGCTTTTTGATTTTGGAATATTTCTTAATTCTCTCAAGAATGGTAACACGGGCCATATACATTTTGCAACAAAGTTGTCCTACTCATTTTGGTGGGGATTGCGGAATCTGAGGTTTGCACAATTCATATATTATTTTCAAGTTTTATTGATGTTTTCTATTTTACCATTGTGATATACCTTGTAGCTAAGATAGAATTTCAGGTGCTAATTAATCGACCTTACTAATCGTTTATGGAGAAACAGACCTTTATGTCCATGGAAGCTCAAAGATGGGAGGTTATAAGAAACAAGATGCTTTTGAAAGAGAAAGATATAGAAAGATGGATGGACAGGAATGAACTGCCCGATGATATGAAGAAAGAAATCAAGAAAAACATAACGCAAAAATTGGAAGAAAACAAAGATTCAGATCTGGAGAACCTTTTCAATATTCTTCCCTGGTACACCAAAAAGTACCTAAAGCGAGTTCTCTGCATGGACATACTAAAGAAAGTTTGTACCCAACCTCTCTTTCTCTTATTGTCTCACACTTCTTTTTTTCTTTTGCATGCATTATTCTTCAAATAATGGCGGACTAAAAAGATGGTCGAGTTTGGAAAGACGTTGAGATGGTCATATAATCTCGTACAAGTAACTGAGTCTTTGCTAATATATAACTATTCCTGACCAGATTTTTATAGTCAAATGAGAACCCAATTTAGTCTGTTGTAAGTTGTAACAACCCTATTTATGTGAATCATGACTTTTTCTTAGTTGTCACTCGCAAACATATTTAGGTAAAAAGTATCTGGAAATCCCACATATATATATGTGGATCATGCATGCCCAGAAGGTCTCCCAACATATTCACAAGTAATAAGGAATTGTTAATAATTCTTTTTTAGGGCGTTAGCCCATACATGATTAGTGATTCTAGCTTCATTATAATTATTTACTCGCTAGTTATCTATCAAATATAAAATAGCTAATTACCCTGTGCAATATCAATAGGTACCTAAACTGGAAAGAATGGATGAGAAAGTGTTGAAAATGATCTGCGACTATCTAAAGCCAGAGATGTATGCTGAGGGCACCATGGTTTTTCACATGGGAGAACCGCTTGATAGCATGCTATTCATTACAGAAGGCACTATACTGACCTACAAAACTACCAGTACTGATAGTCATGCTCATGAAAACGCAAAATTGGGTCCTCCTGCATCCCCATCAATCGGCACCCTTGAGAAAGGCTACTTCTATGGCGAACAACTGCTGCACTGGGTATCACAAAAAAACGTGAATTTAACGGAGGTCCCTAGCTCTGCCGACAATGTGAAGTGCCATACAAAAGTAGAAGGCTTTGTTCTCATGGCCAAGGACTTAAGAACTGTAGTCTCCAAATGTGAGTACTGGTGGAAATTAAGCATTAGTAATCCTAGAGTGGGTGGTACTCGGACCACACCAAATGCTAGGAATGTGCAGCAGAAACCTGGAGTGGATCCCCAGTACTAGCGTAGTGCAGTGCCCTTGGTATCTAGATAGCGTCTGTTAATATTTCTTACGAGAGAGACTGCGTGCTTGGGTTATTTTCGAACTAATGTTCTCGATGTTTAAAGATGCATTGTAGTTTGTCCTTGTGTATATTGAATAATAAATTCCTGATGCCTATATTAATTAGTGATTTATGATATTTAAATTAGAGCTAATTTCATTTTACCTCCCTATTATTTACATGTTAAATAAGTTGTGATCCTGCACTTTTAATTTCATCACATGTATACCTGTGCTCTCCAATTTAATCAATCATGTCTAATAATTCATTTTTTTTGTCAAGTATTTTGTAAATTGAAAATGTGGCACTAATGGGCTTCCTCTTATGATGATGATTCACTAATGAGGCATGCAAAATTATATCGTATGTGACTACAATTTCAAAATACATCACATAATAGTTGGCAAAAAAGGCAAGGGTTAAATAAGATTGATTGAAATCGGCAAGTACAGGGGCACGCATGATTAAATTAAAAATGTAGGGGCACAAATGATTTAGGGTGTAAAGATCAGGGAGGTAAAATGAAATTTGGTCTTTCTAAATTAACTCGGTATTAGTGGTTTCATCAATTTATCTCATCAGGGTCTGGTCAAACAAAATGAATGACTTCGATTCAATAATAGGACTACATTGCGACTTTGGATTAGGGGGGAGAGAGAGAGAGAGAGAGAGAGAGAGAGAGAGAGAGAGAGAGAGAGAGAGAGAGAGAGAGAGAGAGAGAGAGAGAGAGAGAGAGAGAGAGAGAGAGAGAGAGAGAGAGAGAGAGAGAGAGAGAGAGAGAGAGACCACACCATATTAACCGGAAACGGATTTTTCCTCAACAATTAGTTTAATGTACGCATCCCCGTACGTAGGTTCAAATTATCAAAGAATTAACCGTATTAACCGGAAACGGAAACTTCCTCAACAATTAGTTTAATGTACGCATCCCTGTACGTAGGTTCAAATTATCAAAGAAGGTAGAAATGGCAAAGGAAACGGGACCAATTGCAACAACCTTTCCTGTAATCAGCTGGGCCTGTAAAGATTGCAACAACCTTCTTCCCCCCCCCCCCCCTGCGGCTGTTTGGGTAAACCTCTCGAACAAATACGTACCCATTATTATGGACATAACGTATTTCTTTCTTCTCCATGAAGACTCTTCGTTTAATATAAAATGTTCACTTGTGAAGCGCGCTAGGTAAAGTCATGTATCTGGCGTGCGCAATTGGAATAAAAAAAGTGAAAAAGACTAATTTTAGCAACAAAATTAGAAAAGGACTTTGCCCTGGCCAATCGACTATTATAACTTTGACTAGCAGAGCATTACCAACTACGTTTCTGTCACGCCCCGAATTTTTGAATAACCAATTCAAATCCGAAACATGAATAATTACAATTACAAATAACGTCCTGAATTTTTTTTTTTCACAATCAACCACACTTCTCACCTCTCAATAATACAATAAACAAAATCCTCAAGTTATTTATTACAGCACACTCTCACCAATCAAATTGTAAGGCTCAATGAGTTTAACTCACCTCACTATTACAATTTCTGTAAATCTATGACAAATACTCTAACCCGCACGATCACCGCCCTGATTCTCCTGACCTGCAGGATTACCCGCTACACAATTTGAATAGTGTACCGGGATTGCAACAACACCAAACCCGGTAAGCTTTTGACAGCTCGTATGAGTAAAAGAAAATGAATTGTTGATTTACTAAAATACATTTCTTTTAACTCAAGTATAGAAATGTAGAAACATCACAATCACAACGACCACCACAAAACCACTTCACTTTCTCACTCTCATATAGATATATATACTCTTATAAGTCACTCCCCGTTACCCTCATAAGATCACTCTCATATAGATATATATACACTTATGAGTCACTCCCCGTTACCCTCATAAGATCACTCGACATTTGGCAGACAGACTAGAGCTCTAACTGAAAAGTAACCACTTGTCCGGCCAAAGACGTGATTACCTATTTCCTGCCTTGGTCACCCCGTGACCTATTGATCTCCACAGATCACAACAATTTATTGTTCCTCAACAATAAAACTCAAACCTCACTCTATATATTGTTTCTCAACAATAAACTCAATATCTCTCACAATATATTGTTTCTCAACAATAAACTCAATACCTCTCACAATATATTGTTTCTCAACAATAACTCAACGCAATTCTAACAATACATATTATTTCACGTAAATAATATATATACAGACATTCACACAGGAATGTCTATTAATACCAACTATAGTTCATATGATTGCAATAAAATAAAGAAATTAAATATATTGGGTTCGTAATATGAACCACGTGAGATTTACTCACCTCTAATTCCCGCATGCGCTTCTTAACAGCTCAACAACAATTTCACAAATTGTCCGCCAAATCGATCCGTCAATCACCTAATCCAACACGATCTTAACTTAGCAATTTATTCAAAAACCACACATATACGACAATCCAAAGGTCAGATTCTAATTAAATGATGATCCAACGGTCAGATCCTCACGGATCGCCATTAAAGTCATCCTCCAAAATTATCACGAAGATCCAACGGTCGGATCTTTCTGAATCGTCCTTCCAAATCACATTTTCTCAATTAAACGAAGATCCAACGGTCGGATCTTCGCCCGTGACCACACAAAGTCATCGGGACAGTCATACGATCAACATATCAAATCTACAATTTCAACAGACGGTCTGATCTTCACAGATCACAAATCGAACGATTCGAAATCGATCGAAACGTAAAAATTCATAACTTAATCATACGATATCCAAAAATTGCGTATAATATAACAAAATGATCGTATTGAAATATAGAATTTGAAAATGTACAGAAACCATATTTTTGATCCCCGGAGGTGGCCGGAAAGGGCCGCCGGAGTTAGTGACAGAGCTGCAGCCGACCACCACCAATGGTGTCGGGGCTGGGCTATTCTGCTTCGTCTCATCAAGCCTAATAACTTTCATAACTAGCATGTAAGCTGAAAATGACGGGAAGGGATCGAAATTACCTAGAACCAGTCGAGGTGGCCGGAAAATACCCAGAAACCGGCGAGCTCCTAGTTCGACGTAAAAACTTCAACCACACGCCTCTATCTCTTCTGGAAACTTGTTCAGAAACTCAAGGCGAACTCATCAAGCCAAGAATCATAAAGAATGGTGGTCTGTAACTCGAGATATCCGGATCAAAAGGTGATTTTCGATCTAAACCGAGGTGAGCTCCGACAAACGTGAAATCGTTCTACCCAGGTCTGGTCCTTCTTGGTCCTTGTTCAGAAACTTGAGGCGAGTCCAATGAGCCAAAAATCAAGAGAATTGGTGGCCTGTAGCTCAAAATATCGAGATCGAACCAAAACAAGCTCAAAACGGAACTGCGTCCTCCGCCACGGCTGCCGGTCGTGTTGCGGTGCAAGGCTGCCACTGGAAGCTGCGCAAGGACGAGGCGAAACTATAGGAAGTGGTCTGGTCTTGATTGGTGGCCGGTGGAGGGAGAGATGAGTTGATGAAGGTTGCTCTGTTTCTTGGATGGTTTTGTTTCGGTCGAGAGAGAGAGAGAGAGCTTTTGCTCTGTTCTGGTGTCGGTCGAGCTAGAAAGGAAAAGAGAGTGGGATTTTTGTTTGTGCTTGCTTACCTCCTTCCACCCATTCGCATATAAAAAAAAGAAGCAAATTAGCAGAAGCACAGCTTCACTGTTGCTCAACACGCCTCACAATTTTTTTAAAAAAAAGAAATCACCACTACTATAGTGCCAAAACCACAAAATTAAATAATTATAGTAAGTGGAAATTGAGGTTATTACAGTTTCATTGTTCTACTAATCGGAGATAATATAGAAAAAGACCTCAATATATGGAGAAAGGAACAACATTATTGGAAGAGACAAACAAGCAAAGAGGACGAATTAGTACGTTTTCACTTTAACCCCTTGGATGGAAGCCCTATAAAATATAACGTAGGCACACTTTTTTTTCTCGTCGAATACAATACACACTGTCTAACGGGAAATTATAGTAGCGGTAATGTGTGCAGTGGCCTTATTACCAGGCGACCAGTACACCACATCCCCGTCACCAAAGTTCTCCAACAGTACATTTACCTTTCCCGTACGTATTACGGACTTTTCCCATGGTGAAGTAATACAAGCCGTAGCCAGAGTGTGTTATGACGAAGGCGGATGGTACATGTACAATATGTCCAGCAACAGCACGCTCGAGCTGCCACCTCCATACACCATCTCTCTCACGAGAACAACTTCTTCGCATTGGGGTGTAACAGTGTAGCAGTGTATCAAGGTTACCAAAGCAAAGTCCCAGATCCAGAAGAAAGCTACAGAGGCGGGTACACGGTGAGCCTGTGTCAAGATGCTCTGGCACAGCTCTTCCCATCAATTCTTGCAATGGTTTCGGGTGTGGCCAAAATGCGATCCCTAGTAGACTGCAAAACATGTCGGTGGAATTGTATACACTTGATCGCATCATCAGAAATTGGAACCACTGGAACATAGAGCCAGACTATCTGTGCAGCTATGGCCTCATTGTGCAAGATGGCAACCTCACATTTTCTGCAGGGAACAGAAGTTTTGAAGAACTGAAAACCACAACGAGGCAGCTTCCGGTGGTTGTTAATTGGGCAATTGGGGATGAGACGTGATGTAGCAAAGAAGAAGTCACAGACTATTCATGCAAGGAACATAGCGACTGTGTGGATCGTATCATCAATGGTACTTCATCTGGAGGTTACACTTGCCGGTGCACGACAGGCTACGATGAGAACCCATGCGTCTCAGATGGTTGCCAAGGTGATAAGATCTCTACACTTACACATATTGATATTTCCATCCCTATTTATATTAATTGGTGGTATGTTAGTTGTCCGCAGCAGAAATATTAATATTAATAAATTAATTAAAACTCAGAAATGGGATTTTCTACATTTATAACCTTACCGATCAATTTATCACCTAATTTATTAAAACTCAGAAATGCTCTAGCTAGCTTTAAGCTATTTACTGTATATTAGTATGCAGAAGTTCGTTTAATTTTGGACGCAGGGCCGTCCCGTGAAAAAGTGAGGCCTAAGGCAAAAGTTAGAGAGGCTTTCCTTAAAAAAAAAAAAAGCTAAAAGGTAACAATGTCGACAAAAACAAGAAGATAAATTTTCATTTGAAGATCACTCTTCTTGCCTTTTGGGATGCAAAAATGTTGATTAAGTTAGTGTATTTAAACTTTTTGAACAATTTTCTTTTAATAGATAACATGGCTAGTCCATTCAATCTTTCTTGTGACATGGTTGATCGTAAATATGATTTTATTAGTTTCAATTTTGAAAAGCTTCTTTCAACATAAGCAATTGTAACAGGAATAGTTAATAGTATTCTATAAGCAATCATGGTATTTGAGAAACAATCACATCTTTGAACAAAGTGCATAACTTTTTTTGGTGTTTCTACTTTTCACTACTAGAATTATGGCCCCAGACATCGGCCAAAAACCGATGAGAAACAAAAACCCGACCGATGTCTTTGTGGGTGATGAGAAAGATCCGGAAAATGCAGACATCGGTTTTTAGCCGATGTCTAGTATTCGTGTAGACATCGGTTTCTAATTATAAATCGATGTAAATAGGTTTAAATGATAACAAACTTACATGTTTTACTATTGTTAAACCCACATTTTATTGTATTTAATGCTTAAAGAAATATAGATTACACAACACAAGTTTGCGTTTTAACATCGTTATTGATTTAAGAACCGATGACTGATACTGTTACAGACATCGGTTCCTATTTTGGAACTGATGTCTGGTACTCAGTAACATATCGTTTTCGACAAAAAATCGATGTCTGTATATTTTAGTAACATCGATTTCCATTTTGGAACTGATGTCTGGTACTCAGTAACATATCATTTTCGACAAAAAATCGATGTCTGTATATTTTAGTAACATCGATTTCCATTTTGGAACTGATGTCTGGTACTCAGTAACATATCGTTTTCGACAAAAAATCGATGTCTGTATATTTTAGTAACATCGATTTCCATTTTGGAACTGATGTCTGTTACTCAGTAACATATCGTTTTTGACAAAAAATCGATGTCTGTATATTTCAGTAACATCGATTTTCATTTTGGAACTTATGTATCTGTATTACTAGACATCAGTTTTTATAGTTAAAACTGATTTCAACTTTATATCTAGACATCATACAAGAAAGTACGTACGTGCGATGCTGCGGGTTTAGGCGATAAGAGTAGTAATCACAATCTTATAATGTTTGCCGAATATGCTATCGTTTTACATATCATAAAAGCTGGTTCACAAACTTTTTCACTAACTCTTACAAACTCTCTAATTCTTCCATTATCAAATCTATACATTCCTTCATTTCTGCCTTACAGATCACCAGCCTCTTCCACATTGTAAGTTAATTAGATGCAAGAGAATACTTCTGTGTGGCTGAAAATTCCAGCATGACCAACCTATATATAATCTCCTCCATTTTGGCTACAAGGGACGAATATGCCACAGCCAACAATTCCATAGTCAAAGCTTTGTTTTCTTTTCTTCTTTCACGTTTGCTTTTCTGTTCGTGAAAAGTATCTACACAACTGCAAAATTCAAAAATCAATGATCAATAATCAATTCATGACAAAACAAACATAACAAAAATCAATCACTGTATATCACTAAAAATACAATCTTCCAATTACAAAAACACCTCCAATTTATCAAGTTATCAATCAGAGCTGCTGGTCAAACCAAAGCTGCTGGTCAAACCAAAGCTGCTGGTCTTGACAGAAAAACCGTAAACTTCAAAGGCAAACAGAAAAACCGTACTTACAAAAAGAGTACTTACTACTTTCAGAGGGAATTAATTACCTGGATGCATAGGAAGAAATGAAGGAAGAATCCAAAACTCTGGGGGCATAGGGTTGCTTCCAGACCAATCAAACAAACCAAGTATCTACAAGAAATTATTTTCGTACAATTATAAGCACAGCATTTGAGTCTTTAAGGATATTGCAACTAGTCTCCTCCTCGGGACAAAAATATAACTTATATGTGTAATGAATACTGGCAGTCACCAAATAGTCCAATTTTGTCTAAATTAGCATAATTTATTTGAAATAAGGTACTGATCAACGTCATTTGGTGAACAAATTAAAAGATTTGGGTGCCCTGGCATTACTGGTATCCTTACCGAAAGCCAAGTCTTTCCCCAAGAGGGCATGTGTGTGACACCATCATGATCAAGAATCCACTTTTTAGCTCTTGGACAAGCATTGTCTTGGCCCCCATCATCAGGTCCTTCTTCGAGAATACGCATACAAATATAGCTAAGAGCTGTGCTGAACATGGTGCTGTGACCTTCGATGTGTAGTCCCCAGCCACCATCGTCATTCTGAAGTACCCGAAATATACACTAAAGATTAGATTCTTTAATCTTTATACAGTTGCAGATATAAATGGAAAGATTTTGGTCATAATTGTGCTAATAAATGTTAAAAACTATATGCACCTGTTGGATCATAATTCATATACATATTTGTCCCCTAAAACATGGAAATTACTTGCTCTAAAGTCCAAATTTAATATTGACTAATCCAATTTCATTATTTCCCTAATCTTATACTTTTGCTTAACTTTTGTGTTTATTTATATATATTTATTATGTTTTCCTTATCATGCTAGAAAATGATAGAGAAAAATGGAAATGCACTAAAAATGTCAACTTTACACATTTTCCTACTCCGGCTAAGAGAAACCAAGCCAAGCAAGGAAGAAGGAGCGACCACCTGACCAAATGAACTTCAAATGAGCTGAAACCTTCCAGATCCATTCTAGACATCCTAAGAAACATTTCTTATGAAGAGTGCAAGAGCCAAATAGAAGTGGAAGGCCTTCAAACAGTCAGCCCAATTTTATGCAGAAGCAAAACTGGAAAACTGGACCTGTAAGGAGTCCAGCAGCGATTTCGGCCCAATGGTATGGAAATAAATTCTGAAAATTTGACACAATGATCTACACTCATGGTGGATCATTTCATATGAAGAAGTCACGGACAAAATCTGAAGTCTTGGTGGAGAATTAATTGAAGGAAAAATGAGTAGAAAGTGACTCAAACCTAACAAATTCCATTAGTGTTTAAATATTCAAACCTAACAAATTCCATCAATGTTTAAATGCTCAAACCTAACCCATCATCATTTGTTTAAAGCCAAATAGTTTTGCTTGGTAGCCTATAAATAGAGGCTACAACAAAGAAGAAAAGGACCAATTCCTTCATCCATTACATCTTCTTTCTCTCTTCATCTCCTTCACAAAACCTCCATCTCCACCTCCCAAAATCCAAACTCATACTATCCATACTACTCTATCTCCTCCATCACCACCACCATTTCTTATCCTCTACCTCCATTAACACCATCACTACTACATCATTTCTCCACTCTCATTTCTATCATCATTTTCTCCATCTAGTCCACCTATTCACACAATACATAATACAAGCTTCACTATCTTTTATCATCAAATCTTCAAGAGCAAGAAGGAGAGGGAATCACCACCACCACCATCACCACCAAGACGTGAGCTTGGGGACCATCCGACACACCACTAAGCCAACTCTATCCCTTTTACTCTAGATTATATTTTGGTGTTTAATTTGATTATGAAGTTAGTATATGTAATTATGAGTGAGTAGTACTTTGTTGGGGCTAGGGTTGAAAGCCCTAGCCAATCTTGTATGAATTGATGTTTTAATTGACATTTGATGTTATTTATGATTTTCATCTTCATATGCTAATTCAAGAAGTGAATGCATTCATTCAAACTTAACTATTTTGAATGTGTTGTGTTTGTCATCTCATGAAAAAATGTTTAGGGAGTAGTTAACCTTGAACATTAATAGCATGATAGCATCCTCTATGTGCATGTGAAGGTTGTGAGTTAAAATCACCTAGATCTAGGATTGGTTTGCTTGCATGATTATCTAAACTCAAAACTTTATGCATCTAGGAACAAGGAATTGAGACTTAACCGGTAATAGGATTTGTTCTTAGGTAGTTAATTCTAGACTTATCCGGTTGGAATTGATACCATTAAAGGAGTTTAAGCCTTTGTAGTCTTATCCGGATGCAAAGAGGGTAATTGGGAAATTAGAATAGCATCACTTGTATTTGAACTTCAATGCTTGCAAGGGAGGTTAGTGGTAGACAATTCTGTTTGGACCCAAAATGAACATTTTGGCCTGACAAGGCACGTCTTGGAGAAATTGAGCCAATATCAGTGGCTCAAGCTATATATTGTCGACAAGCTCGAAATATATATTTAGAGGCTAAATAAAGCCTACTATGGAAGTATGACAAGTCAACTTTAGCATATTTTCCTACTTCGGCTAGGAAAAACCGAGCTAGACAAGGAATGAGAGGTGGCAGACTAACCAAATGAAATCGAAATGTGCTGAAACTTTCCAGATCCATTCTAGACAGCCCAAGGATCATTTCTTATGAAGAGTGCAAGAGCTTTTTTTGAGTGAAAGGCCTTCAAACAATCAGCCCAATTTTCTACAGAAGCAAAACTGGAAAACTGGACATGTAAGAGGTCCAGCAGCATTTTCGGCCCAACCACATGGAAGAAAGCTCTGAAATTTGGTCAGCATGATCTAGATTCATAGTGGAACATTTTTTATGAAGACATCATGGCCAGAATCTAAATTTCTGATGGAGATATACATGAAGGAATAAAGGAGCCGAAAGTGCTTCCTTATCTCCCAAATTCATCATTCCTATTAGTGCTCCACCTCCATCTCCACCTCCCTTATCTCCCAAATTCATCATTCCTATTAGTGCTCCATCTACACCTCCACCTCCCTTATCTCCAATTAGTGCTCCACTTTCATTTGTTTAATGCCAAAGTAGTTGGCATGGTAGCCTATAAATAGAGGTTACATTGAAACACAATTCACACATTCACATTCAACAACAACATCTCTAAGATGATCTAAGTTCTCTCTAGAGCAAACCTCTCTAAGAGCAACTCCTCTCCCTCTCTTTCTCTTTCTCTTAGCGGTGATCACACTCCTAGTCCTAGTCTTCTCAGAAGCCGACTTTCAGTGCCACCAAACCCTTTGTCAACGTGCTTCGGTCCTAGTCTCCTCGGGAGCCGACGGTAGTGCCGCGACCACAACGGTTGCAGAACCAGCCAAGCAAGGGTAACGCCCTAGCAACCCAGCCAAGCTAAAGTCACGCTTTAGCAAGATCTCAATACTTCCCGGTGATTTCGCTCTGCTCAATCTGCAATATTGAGTATCGACTTGTGAACAAGAAGAAACTTCAGCAAAGTCCTCACCACGAGGCACAAAGAATCCCACGACGAGGTTGGTGCTCTGCTCGTCTACAATCGCTTGAAAAGAAGTCAGGTCAAGGGACATCCCCGACGACCGCACCCGAACGGTACTGGCACGCCCGCGCAGAAAAGAGACTGTTGACCAGCTGCAGCAAAATTGGAGCCAAACATTTTGGCACGCCCAGTGGGACAAGGTTAGAATTTTTTTTTTTCGTCATCATTGAGATGCCAGGGGAAAATCTTTACCAAAAGAAATTCCTAAAGTGAATTGATGGACAATGTTGCCACCATTGGCGATACCGCCATTAATGATGAGTTTATGCCTATTCCCATCCCAGAGGGGGCAAGCATTGATGAACAGCTCGCGATCATCATGGCCAACATCGAGAGGAATAAAGAAAAGCAAGCCAGGGACATGGCCATTTTGATTGAAAAAACAAAGCAGAGGTTTCGCGATTGGGACCTAGAAATTGAGCAGAACGCTCGAGAAGAGGTCATTTATGAGGCTGATTTGCCTATAGGTGGCAATCAACCTAATGGCCTCACTGGTGAATCACAGCCTTACATAGAGGCTACTTATGGAGAACGTCATCAACAAGATTGTTCTTCAGACAAGAAAATTGTCTCTGAACAAATATCTGATGTCTCCACTGATCAAGCCAAATATGTGGCTACTGATCAGATGCATGGGGGGCAAGATATGACCCATGATCATCCCTTTGATCAAGAGAAGTTGGCGACAGTTGGCGACAAAGCCGATCTTGGGACACCGTCATCTTCCAAATTACAATTGGAGATCATGTCTCGTCAACCAACAAAGATACTTGGGGGGCAAGAATACCCCTCTCACGGGCCAAATCTCTTGCTCGGACCTCCTGATACCAAATATTTTCCTCGGGAGCGACGGTAGGCCAGTAGCCCACTTTCCTCCTTGGTCCCCAACTGCTAAAATCACCAGGCACCTGCCGAAGAGCCGCTATGGGACGGCGGATGGGAAGCCCATAATAGGCCATAGCATCATCTGGCAAACGATCGCGAGGTGTGGGACCCAGACTCGCTTGACTATCACCGCCACCAAAGCCCATCAGTCGACTTCTCTCCTCTCCGTTCTGACTTCTACATCGAACACTCATGTTAGTTCGCCAGGCGAATGCGGCTTTCTCAGTGATTTCATCTGCCTGATCGATAACGAATGGTTTCTTGGATGCCATTTCTAGGTCGCAAGGAATACTTCTCCAATACGCTTAGATTTATAGCTCAAATATGTTTGGAGATTAATTTATTAGCTGGGCCAGTGAGTGGCCCTAGTTGATAATTAATGACTCATTATTCCATCTTGAGAATCGCATCTAAGGCGACAGTGAAGATACTTCTCCAATACGCTTTGATTTATAGCTCAAATATGTTTGGAGATTAATTTATTAGCTGGGCCAGTGAGTGGCCCTAGTTGATAATTAATGAGTCATTATTCCATCTTGAGAATCGCATCTAAGGCGACAGTGAAGATATTCCACCTTTTCCTACCACTGCAGGGCCAGCATAGTGGCCTGATGTTTTTTAAAACATGATTAAAACCGATGCGGTTTTAGATGCTAAAATTGCAGCAAAATATGGTGGTTTCAATTGGTCACACGTCATGATGACGATAGCCATGATCCAATCATCCTCTTTGGCATAAGACTCGCGAAGGATTAAATGAAAGCAAACAGTTTGCTATTTTGCATCTTATTTCGCCAAGTACTATAGGCCTTGATCTAGCCAGGAAAGCGGCTCCAACACCTACATTTGAAAAAATCAACAGAGAGCCAGCAAACAAGGTAGATACTTGTTGCTATACACATGGCGAAGCTACCACCAAGGAAGAGAAGGATCCTCATTCGCGATCAAAAGCAGTCTCCTTCGCATGGGGGGCACGCTAAAGTTTTGATTGCCTACAACCTGCCCAAGTTTCGCTAGATCCATGGGGGGCAATAAAGTTGGCAAAGGAAGCGTCAGTTCATGCCAAAGGCAATTCAGTAGTGGCATTCAAGCTTTATGGCCTATTTAGAGGCCTATATGGAAACAGTCAAGCCAATACAAGTGGCTTTGGAACAACGACTTTGAAGCAACGACATTATAAGAGTAGTGTTGATTCAAGACCTCTTTAGTCAAGACGAGGACCTTTGACTTCGAGGTCTGGGGGGCAATGTTTGGACCCAAAATGAACATTTTGGCCTGACAAGGCACGTCTTGGAGAAATTGAGCCAATATCAGTGGCTCAAGCTATATATTGTCGACAAGCTCGAAATATATATTTAGAGGCTAAATAAAGCCTACTATGGAAGTATGACAAGTCAACTTTAGCATATTTTCCTACTTCGGCTAGGAAAAACCGAGCTAGACAAGGAATGAGAGGTGGCAGACTAACCAAATGAAATCGAAATGTGCTGAAACTTTCCAGATCCATTCTAGACAGCCCAAGGATCATTTCTTATGAAGAGTGCAAGAGCTTTTTTTGAGTGAAAGGCCTTCAAACAATCAGCCCAATTTTCTACAGAAGCAAAACTGGAAAACTGGACATGTAAGAGGTCCAGCAGCATTTTCGGCCCAACCACATGGAAGAAAGCTCTGAAATTTGGTCAGCATGATCTAGATTCATAGTGGAACATTTTTTATGAAGACATCATGGCCAGAATCTAAATTTCTGATGGAGATATACATGAAGGAATAAAGGAGCCGAAAGTGCTTCCTTATCTCCCAAATTCATCATTCCTATTAGTGCTCCACCTCCATCTCCACCTCCCTTATCTCCCAAATTCATCATTCCTATTAGTGCTCCATCTACACCTCCACCTCCCTTATCTCCAATTAGTGCTCCACTTTCATTTGTTTAATGCCAAAGTAGTTGGCATGGTAGCCTATAAATAGAGGTTACATTGAAACACAATTCACACATTCACATTCAACAACAACATCTCTAAGATGATCTAAGTTCTCTCTAGAGCAAACCTCTCTAAGAGCAACTCCTCTCCCTCTCTTTCTCTTTCTCTTAGCGGTGATCACACTCCTAGTCCTAGTCTTCTCAGAAGCCGACTTTCAGTGCCACCAAACCCTTTGTCAACGTGCTTCGGTCCTAGTCTCCTCGGGAGCCGACGGTAGTGCCGCGACCACAACGGTTGCAGAACCAGCCAAGCAAGGGTAACGCCCTAGCAACCCAGCCAAGCTAAAGTCACGCTTTAGCAAGATCTCAATACTTCCCGGTGATTTCGCTCTGCTCAATCTGCAATATTGAGTATCGACTTGTGAATAAGAAGAAACTTCAGCAAAGTCCTCACCACGAGGCACAAAGAATCCCACGACGAGGTTGGTGCTCTGCTCGTCTACAATCGCTTGAAAAGAAGTCAGGTCAAGGGACATCTCCGACGACCGCACCCGAACGGTACTGGCACGCCCGCGCAGAAAAGAGACTGTTGACCAGCTGCAGCAAAATTGGAGCCAAACAAATTCAACCCCTAACTTCATCCATTATATTACTAGTTTAGTTTACATTTGAGCATTTAATTTAATTTGGTTCACCACTCTATCCAACAAACAATCTCACTACCACCACAATGCACATACTCACCATGAGCCTAGATTTCTTGTTAATTTAGGTTTGTGATTGTACATTTGCATATTCTAGCTCTCCTTAGGTTAACACCCTAGCTAGTGAAAGGAATCCAATCCTCGTGGGTTCGACAACCTTTCTTAAATCCCTATACTATTACTTGTACCCCTTATACTTGAGGGTGGCTATTTGGCTAACAGCACCTGATGATAGTATAGGTAACGCAGAATTTCTTTCCGATGCTCCTCGGGGAATACACTGTTAAGATGTCCCGTAATATACATACATATGACCTGAATGTTTAGAATAGAAACTAAACTTCAGGTAGCAGTCATAAACTTATAATATTGTATTAAAAATAAAGAAAATAAAAAATAGAAATGAAATTGTACTTTACATAATTACATTAAGCTTAGCATTTCATAGACACACACACACACAAGGAAAGTAGCAAAACATCTATTAATAAATGTAAGTTATATAATTATATAAATCGTTTCTCATCCATTTATGTTTTTCTGATGTACGTGATTGTTTAACATGGACGTATTGATCTGAATTTTGGTTTTTCGTGATCTTCATAAATCTTGGATCGCCATTTGCCACTTTGTTTTGGATTTGCAAGGTGGAGAGGATGGGGTTGTATGCACATACACACGTATATGTTTCTGTCTATCCACAATATTCACCATGGTACCGATAGTATTGATGACTATAATTTACAGTTACAGAGAATCAAAGAACTTACCAAAGGAGGAAGGAAAAACAAAGGGCCAGCATTTTCTGCAGGCCAATGGCCATCGCTTGCCTGCAATGCTGAGAAGAAGTGGACAGACCTTCTCAGTGCATCTGTGATTTTTTCATAGGTTATAACCTCGCCATCTTCAACTTTTACCGGAGGAATTGTCTGAATGAACTTTTTCTCTCTCAGGAACTGCAGTTTCCAACAGTGAACATAATCAATAATATATGGTAAGAAAATTTAGTTCTCATTTCGTAAAATGTTCTTTTAGTAAATAATTCAGTTACTAGATTTCTACATAGAGTAACCGATACCAAATGATTCTTCATGGAGAAGACATGTAGTTGAAAGGTCATCCCATTGTATCAAGTACCTGCATCCGCCAAAGAAGGTCGCCACTGGGCTTAACCTGATAGCGGTTGTTGTAGAAATGAAGACGAGCCACTTCAACCTCAGCAAGCTCTGGCATATCTCAAGTTATCAATCAGAGCTGCTGATCAAACCAAAGCACACAGCTGTTGACAGAAAAACCGTAAACTTCACTTAGATCGAAGATGCAAATTGAAAAACTTCGCCAAATCAAAAAGCTGAGAGATTAGAATTAACAAATTTTCGGAGGGAATTCAAAGAGAATTTCAATTCCCAAACAATGAAAGAATCAAGGGCCCCATAAACCTCCTCTTTCACATTTGACAGACCCTTAATCTACAAAAAAAAGAGTACTTACTACTTTCAACACTAAACATAAATATATGCAAAAGGGTGCACTGATAAAATAAGCTAAAAAAGAAAAGAGAAACTTACACACTCAACAAGCTTGAGGGACTTCAAAATGTCCCAATCTCCTTATTGCTTTCCAGGCTCTTGGACCCTTTAATCCATATACCTGAAAAAAGAGGCAAAATTCAACAACAAAGTGATAATTTTTAGGAACAAAAACATGTAGAATACTTCTAACTCAAACCAACTGTACATATTAGTGACATGTTGAATACTTCTTTCATGACCTTTTAAGCCTGTCACTAAGATTTTGCCAATCTCTAAATCCTTCATTAGCTAATTGACTTCTACTATTCTTTGCATTAAATAACTTGCAACAAAAACAGAATACTCTATCTAGATCTTTTGAATAGACTAGCCATTTTCTTTCACGAATTTCACCATTCGATGATCTGCAAGTATAGTGTTTTGAAGCAAAATGTCTAGACTTTTCATCTTTGGGAAAATCTAAGTCCTTGTGCCTAACAGGACCTTTTTCTACTAATAAATTTCTTAAGTTTGCATCAATGTTTTTCCATTGGCTGGGATCAAAAATATTTGTGTTAACATTGTTGAATTATGGCACCCTTTCTACTAGATTTGGTTCAACACTCTCTGCCAGATTTTCTTCCACACTTGGTTCAACACTCTCTGCTAGATTATCCACTACATTTGGTTCAACACTCTCTGCTAAATTTTCTACCACACTTGGATTAACACTCTCTGCTACATTTACATTTTCAACTACATCTTCTTCTACAATTGGCACTGAATTCTCTACTGGACTTACTACTGTCTCTTCCACTGATCCTATAGCTTTTTTTGTGACAGTAACATACTTATCTAGTGCTCCTTTTTGGAATTGAATTAGCTTTTCTATCCTTCTCTTTTTCTTAAGTTTATCAAATCCACATTCAAACTTCCTAGTAGACATATTCAGTACTAAAACAATTAAACAAATCAAACAACTATTCAACTATTCAAGGCTTCAAATAAAAAACAAAACGAACAAGCATTTCAGATTCCAACCAAAAACAAGCAAATTCAAACCAAAAACAAAGAGAACAATTCAACCTTTCCAAAAAGATAAAGAACAATAGAACCTGGTTTTATTAACCACAAACTTTGTGACTTGAAGCCTCGACAGCTTGTTACAATTGTATCACCTTTCTGATTACAGAATTAGAACAGAGAATGGAATTCAGAAATTGAGGAAGAGAAATATTACTTCTGTGCATCTATGAGGATTTGTCAATGGTTTAAATAGACATAAAATGAAGAAATATTACCGTTTGTCTTTGAAAGAAGCAGAGGGGAATCAGAAATTTTTGAATCAACAGCCAACGTTCCATCTTTGCCCAAATTGGTGAAACTGAGAACAAGGCTTTTGGTTAACTTCTTTTCTAATCCCAGAATGATGAAGAAAGAGGAAATTTTGGGGTGTTTTAACCCAATAACACTTACCAATACAAAAGAAAAGGAGGAAATTTGGAGGCCTCATATAGTCACGGGTCTTTCTTCATCGGTCTCACGCGTCGTTTTCAGTGTAGAAGACTGCGTTCTGCGTTTTATTTATTTTGGGTTTTTTTTTTTTTTAACTTATATATATATATATATATATATATATATATATATATATATATATATATATATATATAATGAGCATTTTGAGATGAGTTATGCGTTTTATTTATTTTGGGTTTATTTATTTATTTATATATATATAATGAGCATTTTGAGATGAGGCCTTCCCCAAACTGAGGCCCAAGGCCACTGCCTTGTCTGCCTTGGTCATGGGCCGGCCCTGACTTGTATTCAGCGTTGATGCATTAAATCTGCACGTCGAGGATTTTTCTGAATCCATAGAATAGAGTCAACTGTGCAAGTTGAGTTCAATGTTTTTGCAATGCAAGAAACACAGTTTGAAGCCGCTGCATTCATATTTGAAGAGGTATGCTGCCAAAAATTTATATATTTGGTTTTTCATGTTTTCAACATCTAAGTTTTATCTAAGTGTGCGAGCAGAGTTTAAGAACATGGGGTGTTAGAGGTTCCAGCAATAGGAGCCAATTTGAAGTCACTAAATTCTCAATTTTTGGCAATTTTCTGTCCTTGGGCATTGTGTTGTGTAGTTACCCATGGATATAACTAGGAATTGTAATGATCTATATGCTTGGTGGGAGCTGGTTTCAATGCCACTATGTCTTTTAACGTTTTGGGATTCTTCTATCTATTCCTATTGTTCTGAAATTGTCTGATTATTATTTGGGTTCAATTTTATTTCATACCTTGATTTCACAACAGTTTTGTTATTACCAGCTAAACGGAGATTTTTTTTTTTTGGTTTACTTTGTTTGAATATTCAATATTCTGCGACATAGTAGTCCCATAGAAGGTTTTTGAGTAGTGTAGTTCAATTTGTATTGATTTACCCAGATACCTTTTGATCTCCCAATTACCAAATTCTAACAAGTACTCCTTTAATATTGAAAGGGTTAAAGTTTCTTCACTTCCTGTCGTACCCTACGTACGATGATGCAGATGAATTTTATCAAGTAATCATATAGTAGAATGTTATTGTGTGCTCTTTGTTGCTATAAACTGTGTCCTTTTAAAATGTCTCCTATCCTTTAAGCTTTTGGATTTCTGGTATACATAATTATGACCTTGGAATTTCTTTTTTTGCTCTTCACTCTTTTTTGGCTTTGTTTTTGACAAGCTTATAAAGAACTTAATTTGCTATTGCAACCAAACCAGAAAAAGAGTGAATAAAGATGGGGAGGTTGTAGGGTTATAGCTTAGTTAAAGCTTGAACACGACACTTGATTAATTGTTAACTTTTTACTCTTCTGGAATCAAAGGTTCATATATTTGAAAAAAGAATGGTTTCTATATGAAACCATGTTCATGTTGTAGTCAGCTAATTGTTGTTCATATTGTTACCAACTCTTTCCTCTGATTACATCTATTATCATTTGTTCTTTTTTCTATGTTATCCAGTATAGTCTAGTAATATTCAATTTTGCCTAGCCTCTACTTAATCACCTGCTACAATCTGATGCTTATTTCACTGTATGCAGAGTGAGCTTGAATATTATTCGAGGACATAAAGCCCCACTATACGGCTCTAAAATATTTGCAATGAGCGTGCTGTACTGGGTCGAGAACATACAGTACTTGAACAACAATACGTTTGCAGATATTCAATGGATAATTCATAGTTTAGTTATTACATTTTGATGGAATGCAAATCATTTTGTGAATTGTGATCCAGCTAAGAAATGTAAAGCTCTTGTTTGGTGCCAAATTGGTGCTGCTTTTTTAGAAACAGTACGAGTAATTTAGACACCGTTCTAATAGCTGCCAGTTAATGGTATAATTGGTGTGAAAGAGGTGGCAAATGACAAGACATATTTGATGTGACAGATTGTTTGTCAAGTTAAAAGTTTTGCCACCGATTACTTATTGGTGTTCTATGTTGCATTAGAAACTGGGGCAATGGGGACTGACATTGGATGGGTGGCCGCATGGTGGCTAATGAAGAAAACAGTGGCCTATGCATCATAAAACACCCTTACCTGATGGTGTCCTATAGCCAATTTTGTTGTAGTGTGCCAACATGATATCGATCTCTCGTTGAATGGACAAGAAGTACCAATACACTCCGAAAACCTGACAAAATATTTTAATAAATGATTTGAATTAACTCTCGATCCCACCAGTTACAATAAGAACAAAAGACAGAATTAAGAATTTGACGATGATGTTTAAGGAGTATGCATTATAAATTCGGTGAATAAGATACTTACTGAAAATATATAAGATAATGTTTTATATGTTCCGTAAAAGTCAATCCACATACTTTTTATTCTATTTTTTATTTTTTATAACCTTTTATGTAAACTTTTTGAGTCAATGTTTATGAACAATTCATATGAAAAAAAAATTAAGAGGATGTGCAGATTACTGTTTGACATGTATAAATAAGAAACTCTCCAAAAGAAATTTTAAAATTCTAATTATTTGTTACGTGATTAAGTGCTTCAATCACTGGTTCTTTTTTATTTTTGTTGTAAAATACTGAAAAAATGGCAATGGTTGATTGCCTCTTGTAAACACACCTTTCAACTTTCCTTTGTAGATCAGCATTTTAATTATGAAGATTAAATTCTTTAGTAACCAGTTATGACAGTGAAGGGATAAACTTACATGACCAGCCATGATGTACATGAGAAAATAGAATACACTTTTAGCCCATGTCCCAAGCATCTGAAATTGCTTATGGAAGTGATAGATTTGGCAACCCCTTGCAAAAAATTGTAAAGGAAGACAGAAGTTGCCAATGACTATTTCATATAGATACCCTGACGCTCTCTTTCTGAAAAGGACTATTATTATTGTGACCTGTACAAATTGAAAAGTATCTATAATCAGGTATACGCATCTGTACATCTACATGAATGTGTGTGTGTGTGCGCGCGCGCGCTTAATAACAGAGTTTGTGAGCTACATGCAAAAGTAACATCTTTTAGGAATTACATGGACAATGAATACTACTCATGGACATAACAGATACCAACAATTTATTTTAGGCACTTACATAAGAACAAAAGCACATGCACATACTGACACAGTTTATCCTTGAGATTAGCACATAACCTGCTTTGAGGATATCATACATCCTTTGCGGTTACAATTAATTAAGATACTTGAACCAAAAACTTAAATAATCCTAACAGTGAAAATTATTACAGTATTACGCAACTCAAACTCTATCAATTAGCAATAACAATTTACACCAAAAAAATTTCTTCTTACCTGTGGGATGGGAAGTATAGCAATAACGTCAATTATGATATCTTTAGACAACCACTTCATCATCCTAAGTATGCGTTCATAAATATGTTTTTCCGGGTCAGAATCAGAGTTTGAGGGGATATCGATCCGATCATGAATTAGTGCAATAATATGGAGTGTAAAAGCGAGATCCATAAGTGATCGCAACACAAGAACTGTATTCCTTAATGTTCTGTCCATTCCAAGACACTTGTTGTTCTCATCAACAACTGGAATGTAAAAGAACAAGGGATCTACTGACATTGCAATGCATGATATTGCAAGTACCCTTTCCCATGTTAGTGTAAATCTCCCCTTCAATATCAGATTCCACAGTAACCTGATGGGCAGAAGAATTGTCAATGTCAAACATAGTATCAGATGGAGAACTAATCCTCTCAAACATGGCATCAAATCTTGAAAAAGTTATCTGAAATCCTCAATAGTTCTCACGCCAACTATCCCTCCAACATGACATGCCAATGGTGACCATATTTCTTTAAGTGGAAATGTAACTGCTAACCATGCTTTCTTAACTGAAGTTGTCAGTGTGGACCATGATTTCCTAATTGCAGTTGGAATACGTGAACGTTGCCTAGACGTATTGTTTAGGCTGGAACTTGTTTGTGATGGAAAGCTGAGAAGACGAAAAACGAATTATACTATTGTTAGTGCAATGTTTATTTGATTGGCATTTCCTAAGCGCAACAACCAAGAGTCATGTTTTCATGTAATAGCTTTCTACTCTTGGATCCTTAGAAGAATGGAATGCTTCAAGCTTCATGCACAACTCTCATCAATTAGGTATCTCTTGCATACATGTGCATGCTTGTAAAGTGGTTAGGACTGAACTTGCCTTTAAATCCTATTATAGGATGCGATCCTCTTTTCAATCATATTGTACTGATCTGCGAATTTTCAAATGGTTTTATCCAAAGCATTCAAACTTTCTTAAATTGGTTTATGGGCTTTTCTAAATGATGATTCTATTTTAATCCATGCTTTTTAAAAGACGTCATGAAGCCCATGTACATCAGAAACCCTAGCTCGTCTTCTCCTATATATATGTTTCTCTTAGGGTTGTTCAAGGTGTGGAACATATTAGAATATTTGGTCGTTACCTTCTTGAGAGTTTTCTGCCTTTATCTTCAGAAAGCATTGAGCTAAAATTTCATGTGAGAATCCTTCATAAGCTGTTCCTTGTTTAGCTTTTGAAGGATTATCAAATCCCAAACTTTTTTTGTCAAAAAAGTTTTCTGGTTTTATGCTTCATGTGTGTTGGTAGTTCATGCATGATTTGTGCCTTGAGGTGATTGACAACCGAGGTGAGAGTTGTGCCATCTTAAGATTGACAAAGGAGAACAAGTTCGCTAATTTGAAAGTAGCAAAGACGAGAAGACACCGCTGCCCACTAGATTGGTTCTAGTGGATGAGTTGTGTAAGATCTTTATGTACTTTCCTATTCATATAGTGGATTGTTCACTGGCATAGTGCCAGCAGTTGTTTACCTCTTTGGAGGGTTTTACTGCGTCAACAGGTCTTGTTTTATGTGTGATGATTTTACTTTGGATCGTTTGGCGAATTGAATAAATTAATCATAGCATCATTAAAGATCTGCAGTTTCGATTAGGATTCAAGGTATATTGCAATCCTGTATTAGGATGCGAACAAGCCTGCACTCCTAAGATTGATTTTTAAAGTTGTTGACATATTGATTAGTTGCATTAGTTGGGAAACACATATATCCATTCTGTAATTTCAACTATAAAATTCCAAATCTGTAAATGATATATTACAAATTCAAAACAAACCCTAATTGTCCAAAAATAAGAACTAAACCTTAAGATGACGCTTTTACCAGCAGAGTCCATAGACATAACTTAAACCAGGGATGGATGCGATGATCTCTACGATGTTCTGAACGTTCTTCCTTCACTTTCTCATGAACCAATAAGCCAACATTATATTTTCCACAAAATCATCAACATAACAAGAAATACGGTAAGAAAAAGATCATTAGAATTTTAATATATGGCCAACTTCTCACCGCAACCGGTCTCGACGTTCCTGCACATATGACCTCCCAGAGGGCCCCACCCAGTTCGTACCTCCCGACCCGGGTCCGGCTTCCGATGCTCGCCCTCGTCGCCATCTCTGTCTGTTTATCTCTCCACAATCTTCAAAATTCTCTCTCTCTCTCTAGAACTTTCTGTCTATTTGTTGAGATCAAAAATGTTAAAGCTCAATCAATGGCTGTGTGGATGTGGAGTCAATATTCTTATAGGTGTCAAGGTGTTGGTAGTTGAGTTCATGATCATGATAAGATCTAATTCAAATTTGTAGCAGAGGAGCTAGCTATCAACTCTATCATCTTCTGAAGTCAAATGCTATGAAACATGAGCTTCGAAGATAAAGGAGATTGGCATGGTCAAAGCGGTTGGGTTTGATTTTGAATAACAAATGATTTCAAAATTCAAACCACAGTCTTCTCATCTCTATCCCATCCATTTGATTGCTCTATAAATAAAGCCTTAAACTGAAGGAGGAGGGGGCAGCAGAATTACAAGAGAGGAACTGTGAGCTAGGGGGAGAGAGCTGAGAACAAAAAAAAAAAAAAAAGGTGAAAGCTCGGCAACATTAAAGAGCAAAAGCTAGCAACACGGAGACACACAAGAGAGAGGAGAAAAGAAAGGAGATAGTTCACACAACATCGAAGCTCTACAATATTCCTTAAAGCTTTCCAAGAGAAGCCAGACGGGGAGCCGCGTTGCAGTAGAAGAAGCTTCATAAATCACAGGTATATAAATAGTTATCACCTGAAATTACTGAGCTTTCTGTTTCATGGTGCAGACGTTGGTAAATATCATCTTGAACGTCGCCACAAATACACAATCCATGAAGCATGGCCAAGATCTCTCTGGAGTGTCTGTTGTTGCTCTCGCCCTCATAATCTCCTGGTGGTGACCACCACATTAGCGATAACAAGCTGCTGTCCACAATAGTCTCCTTGGCACAAATCAAAACCACAACGCCATTCTTGCCTCACTTTGTTTCTAGATGCCTATATGGCGGTGCGTCCTGCGTATAGGTGGCGAAAGCAAAGTGACCATGATGGTGCTCTCCTGGTGACGGACTGTTGCGTCAACCACAACGCCATTCTTGCCTCGCTTTGTTTCTCGATGCCTATATAACGGCGCGTCCTGCATATAGGTGGCGAAAGCGAAGCGACCATGATGGTGCTCTCCTGGTGAAAGACTGTTGCGTCAACAAATGATGGTGCTCTCCTCAAGAATAATTGCTGCGTCAAAACACAAAGAAGCATATGACAAAGCCACCATCCTAAGTCTATTCACCCACAGCTTTCACAAATGCATGGCAATGATCATAAAGCAGCTTGACTAGCAACGTGACACACCTCCACCAAAACCAAGGCTTGGATTAAGCCTTGAAGTCTCATATTAATTAAAGAAGGTGACGACAAATGTGCTTTTGAAGTGGGAGAGTGGGGAGATGGAGAGAAATTAATATGAATATGATGATGGGTTCACAACAGTTTCGGAAGACCTGCACACAAGAACAGAAGCTACAAAACATAATTGAAAGTGTAATTGTCAATTATGCCTAGCTACGTGGCTCCTTCTCAATCAAAAGGAAGTCATGCAAAATCAATGTTCAAGGCATGGTACAACACTACCAGACTACCCTATTGCTTAATATGTGGCTTGAACTGATGTCTGCACACCTGAAATAATTAATCATGGCTGATAAAATCTTTGGGGCAAAGAGACAAATATCAATGGAAAGAAAGGAGAATAATAAAAAAAATGGAAAGAAAGGAGACCAACAGTGAAATTCCTTGACTTTTCTACTCTTGTTAAAATGGTGGTGACGCAGACAAGTATGACTAAGCTCAATCAATTGGTCTTGACAAAATAATCTCAAGACATACATGGCAACAAGAACTCAACCTGATGATCACCACGAGGCTATTCTTCAGAAGAAGGTTACCAATTCTGTCAAAATGTTTCAGAGGGTGTCGGGGACTGAGTTTGTAAGGCAGAGGTATAAGCCAAAGAGAATCGATGACGTCCAAATCAGCTACACATTCCTTTTTGGAGTTTCAGGCTTCATGAAATTACCAACGTACAGCCAACTTCAGAGCATAACATAAAGCAGAGCAAGGCCCATTCTTAAGTCTCAAAGCCTAATTGCAAAGCTCGACAAGGCGGCTGCCCAAATCAAATTATGGAAGACTTCACCAAAATTGAGGAGTCCACCCAAAATGCTCGATTGACAGATAGACAAAAAAAGATCTGTTGATTACTTGGTACAAAACCAAAAATTCACCCAATTGAACTACAGTGGTTTGATCCCTTCACGGGGTATATAGGCAGTCTAGCGACCCATTAGATGCAACCGCAACTCCAAACAGAATCTCTGACACCACCAGTCAAATTTAGCCAGTCCCAAATGAATTACTGACTCCAGTCAAATTCTCACAGCACTAGAAAATCAATTCATTCCCAAATCACACAAAATTTAAAGGCTCTAAACCTTTCAAATGTCCCAAGCACAAATTCAAAATAAATGGGTCATCTTCCCATTTAAATCTCAAATGCCGGAACTACGTGTGGTTTGATCCCGCAAAGGGTATGTAGGCAATCTAGAACCAA
This sequence comes from Rosa rugosa, assembly GCF_958449725.1. Classification (NCBI taxonomy): domain Eukaryota; kingdom Viridiplantae; phylum Streptophyta; class Magnoliopsida; order Rosales; family Rosaceae; genus Rosa; species Rosa rugosa. The sequence goes on from NC_084825.1 coordinate 8,250,049, forward strand.
AATTATCTAGATGCAACCGCATCCTAAACACAAAACCGAATCCCTGGTCCACTTCAACCAAATTCGTCCCAAACACTATTCTCATTCCAAAATCAAAGCCCTCCAATGAGTCATTCACTCATTGGAACTCTTGAAGTACAAGTGGCTTGATCCCTCTCCAAAGGTACGTAGGCAACCCAATCAAATCCGGGTGCAGCCGCAAAAAGAAACAAACACACATCCACAATTGGTTTCTTCATAAATAGAATCAAAGGGTGTTTCCCTATAACAAGGGATTATAATTAAGAGACACATTTTGTCTTGAATAGATCGAACCCGAAATAATTAAAACTCTATTCACTAAATAAATACAAGTGAAATTATGTTGGGTGACATTTACTCTCACTGTGTGCAATTTTTACTCAACACTATTCCGATCACAGAATCAACCTCTTCTTCTTGCATGGCTGCCAAACCTGAAACTTGGTCACGCTCATTCTTTCTAATTTTAAATAAAACTAGCAGGCTCACCCACTATGTGTGTGGAGAGAAGTTCAAGTGGAAAAACTTTTCGTATAACTACCACATTTTCTGTTTTTTTTTTATTCTTTTGTTTTTTATTTTACAATTTACCATATTATCCTTATTGATTAATTATATTTCATAGTTTTTTAATCTATAAAGGTTAAATCGATAAAAAAATTCAATTTTGGAGAGCAAGCTCTCTTCTCTTAATAATAGTATAGATTAGAACCCCTAATCGTATATATATCAGTCGAACCCCCAAAGATTTTTGAGTTTGAAGATGACTTTACGCTAATAAAGAGAAAAGTGTACCTACATGTACGTTTGCAAAGCATAATTAGCTATAATCAGTTACGCTCATCGTACCGCCAGAGGCACCAACTACCGTCAAAGGAGTGACCCACGGATAGGCAGCCAGGCAGGCCACGGCCTGAGCACAAGAGTTCCCCGGGATCACCGCTGACGCGCCACCACGCACTCTGCCAAGACGGCATCAGAAGCTACTGGAACTGGGAAACTGAAGCATATCAGTCCCACATCGAAAACAAAGAGAAGATCAGACCTCTCCTCACCTATAAAAGGTCATCTCTTCTCTCTTCATTACTACGCATTAACTACTCATTTATTATTGTGCTGCCTATATATCAACTGACTTAGGCATCGGAGAAGTGAAGACCGCCCAACGCGGTCTCCCTCTGACGCCCTGTCTTTCATTTGGCAGCCAGCAAGAATCACCAAGTATACAGAGTAGCGGTCCGCCCGCCGGGCCCGCGTTAAACGAAGGATTGGCTACCGCCAGACTTTGAGCATTAACATTGGCGCCGTCTGTGGGAACCCTTGAACAAGAGGTCATCCCATCACAACTACCATGACTAGCGGTAGCGGGGGAAACGCTGATGAGCAGGCAGACCAATCCTCCATTCCCCAACCATCCAATCCAGCGGTAGGTGTTAACCGCGCACTATTCAACACCCCAACCAACCCTGGCGGTGAGACGGATCCAGGCAGCAGCCGCCCACCAGGCCAGGACCTCGCCGCCATGTACGAGTTGGCATTGGCAGACCTTCACAAGGCAAACAGAGAGCGTGAAGAGGAGCGCAGAGAGAAGACCGAGGCCCAAAAGCAGGTGGCTGCGCTGATGTCGCGTTTTGATGACCTGAAAAGGACGTTGGAAAGAACCGCCAACCCGGTACAGAGCGAGCATTCGCATAGCACAAGGCGTAGTCATCCCAACGCTGGTACATTGGGACCAGAACCAGTCGTACAGATGCAGGTCCCGCTGGACCCCCCTGAACTGCTGGGGATGGGACCGCCGCCCATTCCCCAACTCATGTTGGAACAGGAGGCAGAGTCGGTACCACGCACCAACCGCTCGGAAATTAGGGCAAGAACTGAGGGTGATCCGCCTGCGCCAAGGCGTAGGCAAACCCAGCGGAGTACATACGCCGGACCCGCCGGCGACGCAACAGCCCAAATTCTGGAGAGGATGAAACAGTTGGAACAAAGGTTGGTCCGGGCGGAGTCGGGCGCCACGCCGCCAACTCAAAGTCCACTTTTCACGTCCAGACCAGGGCCCTTCATCGCTGCAATCCTACAAGCTATCAGGCCTGCGTACGCAAAAACTCCAAAGATGTCGCATTACAGCAGTACAACCGACCCCTTCGTCCACATGGACACCTTCAAGAAGGTCACCAACAACAAGGGATTTGACGACCCCACCCTCTGCCACTTGTTCAGCGAAACACTGGACGGAGAGGCAATGAATTGGTTCTTCGAATGTCCGCCAGGATCCATTGACTCGTTCAACGCACTGTCACATACCTTCCTCTCCCGGTTCATCTTATTGTCCGCCGGACATCATAACACGAGTCAGCTGTTCAGCGTCAAGCAGGGAGAGAACGAATCACTAAAGGCATTCGTCACAAGGTGGCGAGCGGCAGCATCTCAGTGCCGCGATCTGGACAAATCGATGGCATCGGCGGCCTTCAAGCAAGGACTCCTCAAGGGGCCGTTTCTCTATCACCTCAACTACAATCATCCAAATGCGGCATATGACCATATCATGAGTGAGGCGGTCATTCACGCCCAGGCGGAATTCATTACATATGGAGAAGTCCCACCGCCACCGGCAACGCCAGCAAAGGCAACACAGCCCACCTCCAGTCATGAGACCGTTAATAAAGCACCCGCCGCATCGCCAACTGACAAGAAGAGGGAATGGCCACAGGGCCACTACCAGAACAAGCGGCAGAAGGATCAATACCACAAGGGCAACCGCCCAACCCAGGAAGATAACCGCAACAGACAAACGGAGTCTTCTCAGCGGTATGCAGTGTTCACGGTCCTCACAACCTCGTACGAGGAAATATACAATCAGTGCAAGGATCAAATCCCGCCACCTCCTCCAGCAAAATACCCAAAGACGGGCAAACCTAAAAACACCGGCAGATGGTGCAAATACCATGAAGACAGCGGTCACAATACCAACAGCTGCAACGCATTGAAAACGGCAATTGAGACCTTGTACCGTGAAGGCAAGATGGAACAGTTCAAGGTGTGCCAACCGCCACCCGTGATCGCCAACGTAGAGACGTTGGGTCGCATTAACACAATCGACGGCGGTGCTCCAATCACGGGCTTGTCTCACAGGGCCAGGAAGCGTTATGCACGAATTAATCACCCAAAGGAGGTCTGCCATATCCGTTACGAGACATCCGCCAAAGTCCCAAAGGTGGGTTGGGAACCTATTACATTCTCTGAGGAGGAGGAGCGCGGGGTGCACCTACCCCATGATGACCCCTTCTTGGTCGACGCCATTCTTGGTAGGTTCTCAGTGGGGAGAATATTGGTAGATAGCGGGTCCGCTGTCAACGTCATCTTTAACGGTTGCTACAGCCATCTCAAGCGGAATAACAAGTTGCTCCAGGACCATGAGCCACTGCTCAGCTTCTCTGGTGACGTCACACAGCCGCTCGGTTCTGACTATATGCGGCTGACTATTGGCGCTAGTCCATGTATGGCGGAGGTACATACAGAATTCATAATCGTTGATTGTCTCAGCTCATATAATGCCATCCTCGGACGACCGGCGCTCAACAAGCTTAAGTGCATTATCGCCGGATACATGCTTCTCATGAAGTTCCCCACACCTAACGGCACGGGCAGTGTGAGGGGAAGCCAGCAGTTGGCACGCGAGTGTTATTCAACGACTATGGCACGGTCAACACGCCGCCATGATGTCCTGACAGTGGGAAACCAGGCACCGCCACCAAATATCTTCGAGGATCCTAGGGATGAGGAGGAGAAGTATGTAAGGAAGGAGCCGGTCAACCCGGACACATCCTTGAAAGTTGTCTGCATCTCGGACGAGTACCCTGAGCGGACAGTCCGCATAGGCGCCCAACTAGACCCAGAAGTAGAGGCAGAAATCATTCAATTCCTACGTCATAACGCCTCCGTCTTTGCATGGTCCTACGCGGACATGCCAGGTATCTCCCCTGAGATTATCACTGATAAACTGACCATCAAACCCTCTTTTTATCCCATCAAGCAGAAGCGGAGGGCCTTCGATGAGGAAAAATACCGGGTAATCGGAGAAGAGGTCACCAAACTCCAGGACATTGGATTCATCCGCCAAGTCATCTATCCCCAGTGGATCTCAAATTTGGTGATGGTCAAAAAGCCCAGCGGCAAGTAGCGGATGTGTGTTGATTTCAAAAACCTCAACAAGGCATGCCCAAAGGATAGTTTCCCGCTACCCCGTATCGATCAGTTGGTCGATTCAACCGCCGGACATGAGCTCCTCAGCATGATGGACGCTTTCTCCGGATACAATCAGATCAAAATGCACCCCAGCGACCAGGAATGCACAACCTTCACCACCGACAAAGGCCTCTACTGCTACAATGTCATGCCTTTCGGTCTGAAGAACGCCGGTGCCACTTACCAGCGGTTAATGAACGCCATGTTCGCGGAGCATCTGGGAAAAATCATCGAGGTCTACGTGGACGACATGCTAGTTAAGAGCATAAAGGCCGACGGACATGTGGCAAACCTCAGGATCATAGTAACCATTCTCTTGGCCTATGGTATGCGCCTCAACCCGGAAAAATGTTTCTTTGCAGTCACCGCTAGCAAATTCCTGGGATACATTGTCAGCGAGCGGGGCATCGAGGCTAACCCAGACAAGGTCCAGGCCATCCTTGACCTGGCGGACCCTGAGTATAAGGTGCACGTCCAGTGCCTCCAGGGCAAGTTAACCGCCCTTTCTCGATTCATCTCTCGACTCACTGATAAGTGTGCCCCATTCTTCAAACTCCTCAAAACAACACACAAGAAGGTCATCGACTGGAATCCAGAATGTCAAGCGGCTTTCCAGGGCTTGAAGGAATACCTGGCGTCAGTCCCTCTCCTTTCTGTCCCTGTCCAAGGAGAAACCCTATTCATATACCTAGCGGTATCCGCTTCGGCGGTAAGTTGCGCAATTGTCCGAAGGGAAGGCCAAGATGAACTCCCAGTTTTCTACGCCGGCAGAGGCATGAACGGAGCAGAAACAAGGTATCCTCCCTTGGAACAACTGGCCCTTGCACTTATCGTTGCCGCCAGGCGCCTCCGCCAATACTTCCAGGCCCACACGATCCATGTGTTAACCAATCAACCGCTGAGGCAAGTAATGCAGAACCCTGAACACTCGGGGTGCCTCAGCAAGTGGGCCATCGAGCTCAGCGAGTTCGACATAGAATACAAACCAAGAACCGCCATGAAGGGCCAGGCAGTGGCGGACTTCATCGCTGAACTCACCGAACGTCAACCTGAACCCGGTGTAGAGATAATACCCGGAGCGGAAGTGGTAACCGTCGGGGAGGCCAGTCCCCTCCAGTCGGATTGGAACCTACATGTGGACGGATCCGCCAGCGCCAAGGCCAGCGGCGCCGGAGTCATCCTAACAGGACCCGGGGGACTGAACGCGGAGTACGCGTTGAAATTCAACTTCAAAGCTTCAAACAATGTGGCGGAGTACGAGGCACTTATCGCCGGTCTACTCCTCGCCATTGACTCAGGGGCTGACAGCGTCAACATATTCAGCGACTCTCAATTAGTCGTTAACCAGGTCAACGACAGCTTCCAGGCCAAGGACCAGCAGTTAGCGGCATACTTGGGATATGTCAAAACGTTGCTAAAAAAGTTCAACTTCCACACCATCACACAAATCCTCAGGGAAAAGAACGCCAAGGCTGATTCCCTGGCGAGACTGGCAACCGCCCAGCCACATCAAAGTCCAGCGGATACAAAGGTGGAATGCCTTGACAAGCCAAGCATCACGAAAACCTTAGCAGAGATCTTCAACATTGAAATCAACCCCAGCTGGATGGACGAGATCACTGCATACAAGCGCAGCGGCACACTACCAGAGGATAAGGTCAAGGCACGCCAAATTCAGCGGAGAGCAACCCGCTACAATATCCAGAATGGCAAGCTTTACCGCCAGGGGTTCACTCACCCCAACCTCCGCTGTTTAACCCCGGAGGAAGGAAAGGTCGTGTTGGCAGGAATCCACGGCGGGGAGTGCGGAAACCACTCGAGCGCCAGATCCCTGGCCAATCGTACAATGCGACAGGGCTACTTTTGGCCTACGCTTGGTGAGGACGCCCGGCAGGTGTCAAGATCTTGCCACAAATGCCAGCAGTTCGCCGATCTCCCGCATGCGTCGGCGGAACCACTTTCAGTCATCATCGGTCCATGGGTCCACTCTACATGGGGCCTCGACTTGATGGGAAAATTCCCAACCGCCAAAGGACAGTTCAAGTACATCATTGTCGCTATCGACTACAACAGCAAGTGGATAGAGGCAGAGCCACTGACGGCCATCACTACCGCCAAAGTCATTCACTTCCTCTGGAAAAACATTTACTGCCGCTATGGTGTCCCACACACAATCATTACAGACAACGGCACACAGTTCAACAATGAGGAGCTCATTTCATTCACCGCCAATCTGGGCACCAGGATGAGCTTTGCCTCTGTCGCCCACCCCCAAACCAACGGCCAGGTCGAAGCGGTAAATAAGATAATCAAGAAGCTGCTAAAAAAGAAACTCGACACTGCCAAGGGCTTGTGGGCGGAAAAGCTTCCAGAAGTGCTATGGGCCATCAGGACGACTCCATCCTCCGCCACTGGTGAAACCCCCTTTTGTATGACGTTCGGAACTGAGGCCGTTCTGCCTGTCGAGGTAGCTCAACCCACCGCTCGGGTTGAGTGCTACCACCCAGAGACCAACGGCGATGGCATCAACCTGGACTTGGACCTCCTAGAGGAAAAACGACACAAGGCCCATTTGCAAAACCTGCAAAACAAGCAACGAGTATCGCGTTTCTACAACGCCAGAGTCAAGGCCCGGAACCTCCAACTGGGGGACTGGGTAATGAAGGCAGTCATTCCAGCACCAACAAAACTCCGCCCAACTTGGGAAGGTCCATATAAAATAGTAGAAGTCGTTAGCCCAGGCACCTTCTACTTAATGGACAAGGATGGCGTCACTACGACCCACCCTTGGAATACCGAACACCTTCGGTATTACTACAAATAGTCATGTCGCTACCTAGGAGCATCTTGACTTAGCTAAATTTTTGTTCAATATTTAGCTAAGGGAAGCTACCCAACGGGTACATCCCCACTTTTGTTAACACTGACCAGTCAGTTATCAATGAAACGAGGAATTATTCAAACCATTGTTACCAAGTCTAGCACTGAGGGCAGCTGGCAACGCCAGCAATCGTCAGCGGACCTCGTCCGCTACGTTGTGCACTTGGACCAATCTTAATTCCTTTAATTTTTCATTGATTGCAAAAGAAAATCCTAAGTCAAAACTCTAGCGGTATAGACATGTCATCACACAACGTCAAAAATTCCATACTTCATATATTCAGGGCTGGGACTCCCCACCCAAAAATTGTTCCTTACATTCAAAAAAAAAAGAGTACATATATTTTCGGCCTCAGCGGCTACACAATCAAAACAGAGCACGTCCGGCATGTCAGGGGTTGGCCCCGGCGTCGCCTACTTCGGACTGCGGCGGCTGTCCGCAGCTTGTTTGGTCAGTCCCTCGAGCGGTGGGACTTGCCGTCTCTATGGTCCCATCCGCCGGCGTATGATACCCACTGCCTGAGCTGCTACCTCCTGCTGGGGGACTGGGTACTGGCGGGGGTTTCTTTGTCTGCGCTACATTTTTTGCTTGCGGCGCCTTGGGCAGGGACGCCTTGGCCCAGTCAATGGCACCCTTCGCTTGCAGCATCTCGACATTCGCTAGGGCGCCGGCCTTCGCCGCTTCATTCATCGCGTTTTTGTATTCCGCCGACTGCTTGAAACTCTCCACAGCGGCGGCAGCGGCTCGGCTTCCATCGTCCCTCAGCCGGGTCACCTCACCCTCCAGTCTCTTTACTTCCCCTTGCCTGGCAGCAGACTCCCGCTGCAGGATATCAATTTTCTTCTCCTTGGCAGCCGCACGCTCTTGCAGCAAGGCCTTGTCTTGCTCCAGCTTGGAGACTTGATCATTTCGTTCTATGTCCCGCTGGATGGCCACGTCTAGCTTGCCTCGAGCGTCCGCAGCGTCACAGTCCGCCTTCATCAGGCGTCGCTCCACATCCGCCAGCCTGTCCTTGGCCTCCGCCAGCTCCCTCTCAAGCCTCTTAACCTCCTCCCGGAGCTGTCCCTCAATTCGGGGTTGCTTGGAGGCCGCCAAGAACATTTCGTTCAGCCCAACCGCCAGGTGCCCAAAGGCTGAGCTAAAGGGCGATTGCTCGATTGCCGTTGGCCGCGTCATCCCTGCCAGACCGCCGAACCACAACCGCTCGCACAGGTGATAGAGAAACTCCCGCTCACTGTCGGTCATGAACTCGGTGAAGGCAGCGAAAGAGTCCAGATCGCTCACGGGCATCTCTCTCTCGGCCGTCACAGGGGCCTTCGACGGGTCTTGTCGGCTCCTCTTCTGCCTGTGGACCTCGAGGGTCTCGTCATCATCCTCCTCCCCGGCCGAATCACACTGGTGCCGCCTCCGCAGGATCGACCGTGTATCTCCAGTGGGCGCAGCCCTGGACCCCTTCGGCGGTTGTCTCCCCACCGCAGTAGCGGCAGCCCCCACTGGCGCCACGACTTTTTCTCTCTGTGGCCCACGTCGAGTGGCAACCACTCTTTCCTTCTGCGGCACGGTAGAGGATCCCTTTTTTTCCCCGCCCGCTTGTCTATCCGCCTGCACGCTGGGCAGACCGTCGGCCCCTAGGTGAGAGTGGTGCGGCATGGGCAGCGTCACCGGAACCTCGGATGCGCTCACCTCCAGCGTCTCCGGGTTCACAACTGTCATTTGGGCCGCCTCGTCTGAAGCATACATTGCCTCCAAGAAGTTGTCTATCTCCGCACGGTCCATGGCTTTGTCAAAGGCGTCACGGCTCGCTTTGTTGCCTGGCGGAGTCTCTGAGAACATGCAAACACCCGTTAGCTTTAACCAAGTTACCAAGAGATACAATGTGGCGGAGGTCTCTTACCAATAGCGCGCGTTAGCTGCTGATCGACCAACAGCTCCCAGCCGGTGAGGAGACGAAAGTCCAGCAAATTGCGATTCTTCCAACAGCCTTTGATGCGCGCAACACGGCACTCTTCCTCACGCGTCAGGTTATACCGCAGTCCCGCTACAAAACAAGAAACAAGGCGTCAGTACAACAGTTGAAATACATATACGGTAAACCGCCAACTATGTTCAGCGGAGATCGACGGACAACCTCGGATTGGCTGAAACTCCGACTTAATCCTAAACGTCGGTTCCCCCTCGTTCGACCCCGACTGGTACTCCCACCCTGTCATGGCCACGCAAAACGTTCCCCGCCAGTAGGACATCGAATCCCTCAAATTCTCTATCAGCTTGGGCGCTCCCTGCCGGCGGCTCAAATTTACTTGCCCTCTGCAACCTTGGCGATTCACGTACACCAGTTCATAGAAGTGCAGTACCTCCGCCACAGTTGGCCCCTCGCACCCGGATAGCCGCCACAAAGAGTTCATCGCCAGCATCAACCGCCACATGTTGGGACAGATCTGCCCAAAGGCGACGCCGAACTCGCACACCAGGATCTGAAGGTTGGATACAAGCGGCAACGTCACTCCTTGGCGGAATATTGCCTCGTGAACGGCGGCGAACCCCGCTGGAAGAATTGAGGCCTTCTCGCCCGCCGTCGGTTGACGAAGTCTCACCACTCCCGGCAACCGATATATCCGCTTCATCCGGTTGACCGCGGCGGCAGTCATCCGCCCTCCCGCCTCGTCAACGGGGGTCCCATCCTGGAGAACCCACGCCGACTCTGTTTCCTCCCCCATCACGTTTCCCCCGTCAGCGGAACCACTGGCGGCACTATTACTTGCTAGCCGCTCCTCACTCCTATCCCGCGCAGCAGCTTCCTCACCCGCCCTAGAACTCTCCGGACGCGACGTACGGCCCATGACAACTTCCCAGGGTATGGTTTGCAGCGGCTCGATGTCTAGCGGCTCTGGCAGTGAGGTTCCTGCACGGGCAGACGGACGCAACGAGTCAATAAAAACCCTATCCGCCGCACTGATTGACACGTCAGACCCGGAGTCCTCACTGCTCGAGATCTCTACGACGTTGGCCATCCCAAACCCTAAAACCCAAATCAGTTAGCCCACAGAAGGATCTAACCTATCCCTACATCAGGTATAGCAAAGCACCACGAACAGCTACCCAGAAAATACCAAAATATGAACAAACCCCCCTCAACCCAGATTCAACCATCTAGCAAAACCCTAACTGACAACTCTCTGTCAAACACCGTAACCTACCCCCAAATCTCATCTTACACCCCCGACGAACATCAAGAAACCCAGTTCACACACCAATCCCCGACACAAACACCAAACCCATAAATCGACAAAAACACGAAACCGAAGAGAAGGATAACCAGAACACTAACCTCAGTCGTGAACTCTCTGGCGTGCTGATACTCGCTATGCCCCAACGACGGAAGTTTTCGTCTCTCCGACCACGAGAACTCCACCAACGCGCGGCACTCTCTCTCTGCAAATCTAGGATGGGCAGAGCTTGAAGACGACTACGGTTCGAATGGATTTTCTGATATCCCTTCTCAATGCGTTCCCCCCCTTTTATGTCAACATCAGAGGCTTTTGGGCCGTCCGCTAGAAAACGACATCACACCCCAGCCGTACACGTGTCCCCTGTTCGCACTAACCCTCCGGGTTAACCGAGGCGTCGCCTCGGTTACGAAATCCATCATTACTCGCATTAATGACGAGAAGACGGCCGGACTGAGGAGACGCGTCTCCACACGCTAACCCTCTAGTTATTTGCCACGTGTCAAGGCGTATCACGGAAGCAATCCGAAGTACGCCCTTCTCCAAGTGACGGTCTCCGCTGAGCGAAACCCCGCCAGCGGAACTTCTCACTTGTCCTCTCCAAGTAACGGTCTCCGCTGAGCGAAACCCCGCTAGCGGAACTTCTCACTTGTCCTCTCCAGGTGACGGTCTCCGCTGAGCGAAACCCCGCCAGCAGAACTTCTCACTTGTCCTCTCCAAGTGACGGTCTCCGCTGAGCGAAAACCCCGCCAGCGGTACTTCTCACTTGTCCTCTCCACGTGACTGTCTTCGCTGAGCGAAACCCCGCCAGCGGAACTCCTATCTTCTGCAAGTGACCGTCTCCGCTGGGCGAAACCCCGCCAGCGGAACTTTTCACTAGCTGTTATTCACGAAGTCTCCTAACAGCGGCACTTCTCCCTTGTCATCATACAAACGGGGCGCCGTCCGCTACACACCTCTGGCGGAAACCCCTTTTATTTGGCATGTCGCGTACTTTATTCAGCGCGGTACCGCTCAATAAAGTAACGCCAAGCACGTCCACTGGACGCTGTTTACTGCTATAAACCAGCGGGGGGACACCCGCCAGCGGCGGATCCCGAGGCCACGCCTCATTCTGACAAATGACCGCCACGCGGCATTACAGTCAGATTGTCCCTACGGGACACGGGGACTAGTCAACAGTCTACGACGACCCTGATCAGGTACGTTGACCCCCGTCACTCGGGTACTAAAGATTGGGTTCGCTACCCAACACCCTCTGCTCCGTGCAGCTCCCCCTCACCAAACAAATTTTGCGACCATCCGGAGGTCCATCTTAGCCGGGGAGTGGGGGACTCCCTGGGGGGCCTAGTAGGGGCCCACCCGAAAGGGTATAAAGCGTTTGCTCAGTAATTATCCATGGTTGACAACGCACTGACGCTAATTATGCTTTTGCAAAAGTCTAGCGGAAGAAAACGCTTCAAACCGCCGATCAACTCCCCAACCAAGATTGCCCTCCTTGACTGGGGACTTGGGGGACTTGTACCTACATGTACGTTTGCAAAGCATAATTAGCTATAATCAGTTACGCTCATCGTACCGCCAGAGGCACCAACTACCGTCAAAGGAGTGACCCACGGATAGGCAGCCAGGCAGGCCACGGCCTGAGCACAAGAGTTCCCCGGGATCACCGCTGACGCGCCGCCACGCACTCTGCCAAGAAGGCATCAGAAGCTACTGGAACTGGGAAACTGAAGCATATCAGTCCCACATCGAAAACAAAGAGAAGATCAGACCTCTCCTCACCTATAAAAGGTCCTCTCTTCTCTCTTCATTACTACGCATTAACTACTCATTTATTATTGTGCTGCCTATATATCAACTGACTTAGGCATCGGAGAAGTGAAGACCGCCCAACGCGGTCTCCCTCTGACGCCCTGTCTTTCATTTGGCAGCCAGCAAGAATCACCAAGTATACAGAGTAGCGGTCCGGCCGCCGGGCCCGCGTTAAACGAAGGATTGGCTACCTCCAGACTTTGAGCATTAACAAAAAGGGCTTGGAGAATTTTTTTTTTCTTTATTATTTTTTTTCTTTTCAAATTTGATGAGTGACATTGTGTATATTTCTCTATATACTAGCCTCAGTGCTTGCCAATTTGCTTTCATAAAACGTATAATAAAAAAGTTGTTCAAGTAAACCCTAATTTGTGTTTGACCCAAACTCTAGGTTACTTGACCTAGTGGTAATAAGGTTAAATTAGAAGGATCTAGATTCCTATTCAATGTACGATTACTTTCCTTGTATGATTGAGATTCTATGCATTGTAATCCTCTATATAAAGAGGCCCCTATTGTCAATGAGAATACACAGCAAAATTCCTCTCAATTTCAGTTTCTCTACAACACGTTATCAGCACGAAGCCCTAACCCTGAAACAAATAGCCAAACCCTGATTCAAGAAGCTAAAAACCTTGAATCCGAATACAAAAACTTGAAGCCTTTTCTGCCTCCACCTCACACATTGCAAAACTCGATCCCAGGAGTCCAGAACCAGCGGCCTCACCCCAAGAACCGGCCGGAAACCCACCGAACCGGCCACAGGAAGCTCCATACAACTCGCAGCAAATATTCCACCGGTTCACCATCTTCCAGACCTCAAATTTCCACCAAATTTTGTCCAAAGAAGCTCCTCCACCTGACAATTTCGGAACCGGAAGAATTATAGCAAAAACCAAAAAAAACATTGCTGAACCGGCCGACTGAAACTCCGACAGAGAAACCGGCAGAAGGAAAAAGAAAAAAAAAAAAAGGAGGAAGGAGAAGCTGCAGCCCAGAAGCCCAGCCCAGAAGCAGCTGTGCAGCCTAGGCCCAGTAGTAAGAAGAAGCCCAGAAGCAGAAGGGGTCCAGCCCGAGCCACGTCATCATCCACGCAGGCACACAGTCAGCGTCCCTCTGCCTGCCACGTCAGCACCAGACTGCCACGTCAGCAACCGGCCGCCACGTCAGCACCTCCGGTCAACATCAGTCAACGCCGGTCAATGCTGGTCAACCTTTTTACAGCCAGTTTTCCGGCGACTTCCGGCCAATTTCCGGCCAACTTTTCGGTCAAGATTTCCGGCAACTTTTCAAGGTAAACTTTTCTAAAAGTTCCCGTTTTTGAAGTTTTTATTACTTTTCTTCTTCTTTTCTCGGGGACTTCCAACATCCCTTCTTCTACCCCCCTTTCTTCTTCATAGGGGAGACCAATAGCCTAACTGTGGGGGTTCGTGCTCACTCCAAGCTTGGAGCTTGTAGAGTCCTCCAAACTTAGAGTTTGTTGAGAAGAAAACGATCGACCACATACATCGTTGTTTCGATCTAATCCAAAACCCCTCTTGGAATCGGATTTTCTTGGAAGCAACTACGCTCAGGAAATCCCTAATTTCTTAGAAGCGACTACACTTAGAAATTTAATAGTTTTTCGTGGTAGCCTTTTTCGCTCCTAAACTAACCCTAATCTTGTGTTGTTTTTCAGGATGAGTAACCTGAACAAGTTGAACTTCGTTCCACTGGAAACAACTGGCGCAGGATACCATAGGTGGGTCCGAGATGTGCGCCAACATCTTAAGGCTGATGGACTTCTGGGAGCCATCCAAGAGCCTAGTCAGAACGAGCTCTCCATTGATCAAGCTACTGCTTTTGAAGCAAAACAAGCTAAGGCCATAATTCTCATGACAAGGCACATGAATGACGCGCTCCAAAATGAATAACTCAATGAGGAAGACACAAGAAAGCTATGGGTAGAACTTGAGCAGTGATTTGGCAACGTTCGTGACTCCCTGCTTCCTGATTTAGAAGTGCGATGGCATAGCCTCCGCTTTTGTGATTTCAAGTCTGTACTTGATTATAACTCGGAAGCTCTTCGCATCAAGTCTCTGATGGAGTTTTGTGGCCAAGCCATAACTGATACGATGTTGATCGAGAAGACTCTCTCTACCTTCCCTGTCTCTGCACTGATGATTTCAAAGAATTATCAGATTGATGTAAATGCAGGATGTATCACAAGGTTTCAAGAGCTCATTGACGCCATGAACGTAGCTGAAAAGCACGACAATATACTTGTGAAGAACTAATGCTAGACCCGTGGGAACTAAGTCTATTCCGGAGTCTAACTATAGTCGCGCCCCCAATGGAGGACGCAAGGAGCGAAACCCTAAGAGTCGGGACAATTCTGGACGTTCTGGTCCATATTCTCGCCCTAAAGAGGAAGGAAATCGCCAAGAGAGGCGTGCACGGAACCGTGGAGGTCAACGTGTGAAGAGAGAGAGAGGCGGAGCCTCCGACCATGGTGGTAACGCCACCAAGAGCATAGGTCGTCCAAATCGCGCCCCAATGGCGCCACGATCAAGGTAGCCTGACCATAATGATGTTTGTTTTTGATGTGGATCAACTGAACATTGGGCCAAAGCATGTAAAGCACCTCAGAATGTTGCAAACGCATACAAGACGTATCGCGAAGCAAGGGAGGCAAATTACATGGCACAAGAAGATCAAGATGGCGATCTCGATCTAAGGGTGGAAGACTACAAGGATCAAGACCCAGAAACTGGCGATTTTGATTAAGTCTTTTTATTTTCCAAGAGATGTAGGCAATTGCCATATTACTTTTTAGTAAATGCCAATGGTTTAATCTTTCTTCAAAGTAGGCGTACTCAATGTAAGTGTGATGTCTAGGAAGGTTTTGAGATAAGTGGTAATTAAGCGAGCTTTGCTCCACCGACATCTCCCTACTCACCTGGTCACATTTGCGTTGGAATTACCGAAAGAAGTTAGACGACTACCATTGTTTTGCATTAGCTAAGCATTTGGATTAGATTCTCCTAATGGTTAAGAGACAATGATGTACTTGTTTGGACCCAAAATAAAAATAAGCATTTTGGCCTGACAAGGCGTGTTTTGGAGAAATTGAGCCAATGTCAGTGGCTCAAGCTATATATTGTCGACAATTTCGAAATATATATTTAGAGGCTAAATAAAGCCTACTATGAAAGCATGGAAGCATGGAAACATGAAAAGTCAACTTTAGCACATTTTCCTACTTCGGCTAGGAGAAACCGAGCTAAACAAGGAAGGAGGGGCGGCAGACTGACCAAATGAACTTGAAATGAGCTGAAACTCTGCAGATCCATTCTAGACATCCCAAGGATAATTTCTTATGAAGAGTGCAAGAGCTTTCTTTGAGTGGAAGGCCTTCAAACAATCAGCCCAATTTTCTACAGAAGCAAAACTGGAAAACTGGACCTGTAAGAGGTCCAGCAGCATTTTCGGCCCAACCACATGGAATAAAAATCTGAAAATTTGTCAGGATTATCTACACTCATAGTGGAACATTTCATATGAAGAAGTCGAAGGCATATAATTAAGTCTTGTTGGAGAAATAATTGAAGGAATAAAGGGGCAGAAACTGACCTAAAACCAGCTCAATATTCACATGTTCATGTTTCCTACCCACATGAAGAAAGCTAGATGCTTTTCTCTTTTTCCTTGGATATATTTTTCTTCTACAATCTCTTTAATAGGTCATCACCACTTCCATGTTGCTGCACCTTCATGCTTTGCTTTCATTTCATCTTTTCTCTATCTTTTCCATATTTTACAAGTGAACTTAGATCTACTTTCATTATTTTTCTTCCACTCATCATTTCACTCTTCTTTTTCTTCCCTATATAAACACCTTCTCCTCTCATTCTAACACACACATTCACAACACAACATCAAAACATCTCTAAGATGATCTAAGTTCTCTCTAGAGCAACCTCTCTAAGAGCAACTCCTCTCCTTTTCTTTCTCTTAGCGGTGATCACACTCCTAGTCCTAGTCTTCTCAGAAGCCGACTTTCAGTGCCACCAAACCCTCTGTCAACGTGCTTCGGTCCTAGTCTCCACGGGAGCCGACGGTAGTGCCGCGACCACAACGGTTACAGAACCAGCCAAGCAAGGGTAACGCCCTAGCAACCCAGCCAAGCTAAAGTCACGCTTTAGCAAGTTCTCCTCACTTCCCGGTGGTTCTCGCTCTGCTCGATCTACAATATTGAGTATCGATTGTGTTAACAAGAAGAAAGCTCAGCAAAGTCCTCACCACGAGGCAGAAAGAATCCCACGACGAGGTTGGTGCTCTCCTCGTCTACAATCGCTTGAAAGAAGTCAGGTCAAGGGACACCCCCGACGACCGCACCCGAACGGTGCTGACACGCCCGCGCAAGAAAAGAGACTGTTGACCAGCTGCAGTAAAACTGGAGCCAAACATTTTGGCACGCCCAGTGGGACAAGGTTAGAATTTTTTTTTCGTCATCATTGAGATGCCAGGGGAAAATCTTTACCAAAAGAAATTCCTAAAGTAAATAGACAGCCAAGCTAAAGTCACGCTTTAGCAAGTTCTCCTCACTTCCCGGTGGTTCTCGCTCTGCTCGATCTACAACATCGAGTATCGATTTGGTGATTTTCAAGAAGCTCAGCAAAAGTCCTCACCACGAGGCACAAAGAATCCCACGACGAGGTTGGTGCTCTCCTCGTCCACAATTGCTTGAAAGAAGTCAGGTCAAGGGACATCCCCGACGACCGCACCCAAACGGTGCTGGCACGCCCGCGCAGAAAAGAGACTGTTGACCAGCTGCAGCAAAATTGGAGCCAAACATTTTGGCACGCCCAGTGGGACAAGGTTAGAATTTCTTTTCTCTTGAAGACATTCAACCACCGGGCTTCAAAACAAACATTTTGGCACGCCCAGTGGGACAAGGTTAGAATTTCTTTTCTCTTGAAGACATTCAACCACCGGGCTTCAAAACAAACATTTTGGCACGCCCAGTGGGACTACACTAGAGTCTTTTTGCATTTGTTCGCCATCATTGAGATGCTAGGGGAAAATCTTTACCAAAAGAAATTCCTAAAGTAAATAGATGGTCAATGTTGCCACCACTGGCGATACTGCCATTAATGATGAGTTTATGCCTATTCCCATCCCAGAGGGGGCAAGCATTGATGAACAGCTCGCGATCATCATGGCCAACATCGAGAGGAATAAAGAAAAGCAAGCCAGGGACATGGCCATTTTGATCGCAAAAACAAAGCAGAGGTTTCGCGATTGGGACCTAGAAATTGAGCAGAATGCTCGAGAAGAGGTCGTTTATGAGACTAACTTGCCTATAGGTGGCAATCAACCTAAGGGTCTCACTGGTGAGTCACAGCCTTACACAGAGGCTGTGCATGGAAAAGGTCATCAACAAGATTATTCTTCTAACAATACAATTGTCGCTGAACAAATATCTGATTTCTCCACTGATCAAGCCAAATACGTGGCTACTGATCAGATGCATGGGGGGCAAGATGGAGCCCATGTTCATTCTGTTGATCACCAAAAGGAATTTCTTAAAAATTCTAATAGCCAAGCGGTGATTAAATATGATCTAGGCGACCTAATTGTTGTTTTTGAGGCTCTTGATCATGAGAATTCAAACCAACAAGTGGTCGTCTATAATGGCCAATCTGTGGCTAATTCTATGCCAACAAAGATACTTGGGGGGCAAGATTACTCCTCCTACGAGCCAAATTGCTTCCAATTCTTCGACGAGAAGTATCTTTGTTCTTTTCCTACAAGCTCTCACAGGAGGGATTTTTACCCTACAAATTTTGATACATCAGAGCTTGGAATGAAGCATAGATGGCCTCCCCCGTGGCCTTCTGGAGGTTAGCCAAATATAGTGCTGCTAACTTCTTTCTTTGTTTTTAAATTTCCTGTCAATTTTCAGTTTTCATTTTTATTTTCGTCATTTGTGAATCATAACGGAATAGGTGAAGTCTCTTTTGTTAATATTGGCCTAAACTCCTTATTGGTGCCTAGTTCAGGTCCCTTAAGGTTAAGGGCGGCTTTTATTAACACTTGTTGAACTGTCTTCACACCTATGACATTTCTCATCTTAGTAAGTATAGCCTATGTGAAATGGTGTCTAGAAAGGGGACAACGTTCATGACAGGTTCTTGAATCCAGAAGTGCGCGCAAATGGGCCTAAACCACTATGTGGGAGTAGCTCATGCCAAAATGGATTCTGCCTCTCTTGTTCGCCCTCCCCCACCTGGCCATTTCAGTAAGGTTGCTCAAAGGATTTGAAAGAAAATTTGTGTCTAGACGACCATACTTGGGCCGCATGTCTAAACCTTGATTCACAATGTCTTATTAAAATTAAAAAAAAAATACAAAAAATACAAAAAGAGTTTCAAATTTGTGCGTCGCGGAGGATGCAAAAAATTGTGTTCTTGCCTAATAGTGGCTGGAACTTACTAATATACTTAAGAGGCCATTGGTATTGGTCTGGGCACATATACAAGAGGCATTTAATATGCCTAGTATGGTATTAGCAGTGGAGGAGGTCAAATCAATATTTTTGCCAATAATTGTGGCGAAAGCTGGGTTGCGAATTGTTGGCAGCGAAGTGGTTTTAATTACATGGTCTCGCAAAGGATGGTTCGCGAAGGAAGACTGGCGATTAATATATGTATGCTCACTATGTATAATTAAGAGGGAGAGAGGCTACTGTTCAAGTAATTTTAGTCAAGCCAATACAAGTGGCTTTGGAGCAACGACATTATAAGAGGAGTGCTGATTCAAGACCTCTTCAGTCAAGACGAAAACCTTTGACTTCGAGGTCTGGGGGGCAATGTTTGGACCCAAAATAAAAATAAGCATTTTGGCCTGACAAGGCGTGTTTTGGAGAAATTGAGCCAATGTCAGTGGCTCAAGCTATATATTGTCGACAAGTTCGAAATATATATTTAGAGGCTAAATAAAGCCTACTATGAAAGCATGGAAGCATGGAAACATGAAAAGTCAACTTTAGCACATTTTCCTACTTCGGCTAGGAGAAACCGAGCTAAACAAGGAAGGAGGGGCGGCAGACTGACCAAATGAACTTGAAATGAGCTGAAACTCTGCAGATCCATTCTAGACAGCCCAAGGATAATTTCTTATGAAGAGTGCAAGAGCTTTTTTTGAGTGAAAGGCCTTCAAACAATCAGCCCAATTTTCTACAGAAGCAAAACTGGAAAACTGGACCTGTAAGAGGTCCAGCAGCATTTTCGGCCCAACCACATGGAATAAAAATCTGAAAATTTGTCAGGATGATCTACACTCATAGTGGAACTTTTCATATGAAGAAGTCGAAGGCATATAATGAAGTCTTGTTGGAGAAATAATTGAAGGAATAAAGGGGCAGAAACTGACCTAAAACCAGCTCAATATTCACATGTTCATGTTTCCTACCCACATGAAGAAAGCTAGATGCTTTTCTCTTTTTCCTTGGATATATTTTTCTTCTACAATCTCTTTAATAGGTCATCACCACTTCCATGTTGCTGCACCTTCATGCTTTGCTTTCATTTCATCTTTTCTCTATCTTTTCCATATTTTACAAGTGAACTTAGATCTACTTTCATTATTTTTCTTCCACTCATCATTTCACTCTTCTTTTTCTTCCCTATATAAACACCTTCTCCTCTCATTCTAACACACACATTCACAACACAACATCAAAACATCTCTAAGATGATTTAAGTTCTCTCTAGAGCAACCTCTCTAAGAGCAACTCCTCTCCTTTTCTTTCTCTTAGCGGTGATCACACTCTTAGTCCTAGTCTTCTCAGAAGCCGACTTTCAGTGCCACCAAACCCTCTGTCAACGTGCTTCGGTCCTAGTCTCCTCGGGAGCCGACGGTAGTGCCGCGACCACAACGGTTACAGAACCAGCCAAGCAAGGGTAACACCCTAGCAACCCAGCCAAGCTAAAGTCACGCTTTAGCAAGTTCTCCTCACTTCCCGGTGGTTCTCGCTCTGCTCGATCTACAATATTGAGTATCGATTGTGTTAACAAGAAGAAAGCTCAGCAAAGTCCTCACCACGAGGCAGAAAGAATCCCACGACGAGGTTAGTGCTCTCCTCGTCTACAATCGCTTGAAAGAAGTCAGGTCAAGGGACACCCCCGACGACCGCACCCGAACGGTGCTGGCACGCCCGCGCAAGAAAAGAGACTGTTGACCAGCTGCAGTAAAACTGGAGCCAAACATTTTGGCACGCCCAGTGGGACAAGGTTAGAATTTTTTTTTCGTCATCATTGAGATGCCAGGGGAAAATCTTTACCAAAAGAAATTCCTAAAGTAAATAGACAGCCAAGCTAAAGTCACGCTTTAGCAAGTTCTCCTCACTTCCCAGTGGTTCTCGCTCTGCTCGATCTACAACATCGAGTATCGATTTGGTGATTTTCAAGAAGCTCAGCAAAAGTCCTCACCACGAGGCACAAAGAATCCCACGACGAGGTTGGTGCTCTCCTCGTCCACAATTGCTTGAAAGAAGTCAGGTCAAGGGACATCCCCGACGACCGCACCCAAACGGTGCTGGCACGCCCACGCAGAAAAGAGACTGTTGACCAGCTGCAGCAAAATTGGAGCCAAACAGTACTCCGTTGGCTTATGAATAAAATTTTGAGTTCTTTTCATTATGACTCCATTTTGATTCATGAGCATGTTACTTTGTGACTACGATGGCTGGGCCATCAGTATTAATTCAAGGACATGGAATAGCCCAATTTCTCTTTGCCAAATGGCACCTTGATTAATCTCACAAAAACTCTCTACGCTCCTAGGGCAACTCGCACCTATGGATAGCCAACAGATTCCATGCGAAAACGCATGTAGAGAACAGAAATGAGTTCCTTTGCAATGCCTCTAATGATTGCGAACGAAGGCGCATTTTAGAGAAGTTTATGTGTCTCTCTAGTGGACTCTATGTCACTATTCGAGCTATTAAATCCAATAAAGTTATGAGAGAAGATCTCTTGGATTTAGACACATATTGGCTTTGTCTCGACAGGATAAGTCACCCTGGTCATGATATGATGATCCGTCTACTAAAGACTTCACATGGACACCCTCGAGCGAAATGAAGCAAGAATCAAAAATTGGTTCCTGGACTTAGCAAGACCGCAACAATTGCAGCATCTGGCGCTGCAGCTGTCTTGGGGCGCCATATGGCCGCCCAAGTCCCTTGTGACAACGCCATATATGGCGCTACCCATGGCCATGACGCCATGGATGTCAATCCCCATGGTTATAACGCCATGGATGCCACTTCCCATGGTCATGACACCATGATGGGTGATGTAGTCACAAACTTTGCTTCAATATGCGTTTCAAACGCTCAGGCCCAACCAAAACTCTCATTGGTTGCTTCTAAGGCCTCTCGCTCATTTTACAAAGCCACTTCCTTAGGAAAATTAGGACTGAGACCGTCCTATGCAAAGGATATGAAAATACTTATTATGTTCTTACATAGAATCGGTAGGGATTCTGTGGACTGATTCCACCAACTTGCGGACGTTTAAATATCTCATGATGTTGGTTAATATGCCAACATGCTGGTCCCGTGTTGTGCCATTGTCCACCTGTAATGCTGCTTATGCTACACTCCTAGCACATATCATACAACAACGGGCTCACTCCCCGGATCATCCTATTCCGTCAATTGGACTTGACGATGATGGTTATTGCATTGGGACTAATGTTGGACATTATATTCCCATGAACACACCCATATGGTCTCGCGGAAACGACTACGATGGTAGTCCGAACATTGGTAATGCGCACCAATTTCCTTATATCCGCCTGGGGTGATGCAATATCGCATGCAGCCATGCTAATTCGTCTACGACCTACCGCCACTCAATGTCTCTCTGCGTTACAGCTAGTGACTGGGTACAAGTATTTTGTACTTACGCACATTTGAGTGAGCCATTTATGTGCCAATTGCGCTGCCACAGCTCACTATGATAGGTCCTCATAGACGAATGGGCAACTACGTTGGATTTGAGACTCCAACTATCGTCCGCCACTTAATGCCCTTGCTAGGTGATCTCCTTACCGCTAGATTTGCGGATGTCACTTTGATGAGACAGTCTTCCCGTCGTTAGGGGGAGATACGAACACGAATGTTCAACAGGAACGACATGAATTGTCGTAGTCTGTCCCCACTATGTCTCATCTCGATCCCTGTTTGTTGAGTCTGATGATATCGAACCACGCTCCGTTGATGAATGAATGCCAACGTAGAGAAATTTGGCCTAAATGGAAAAGATGCGGTCCAGGTTAAGATGGATTCTCTAACGAAGATGAAGGTTTTCGAGCTAGTGATGCCAACACCTCCTAACATAAAACCTATTGACTAATGGGTCTTCGTTACAAAGCGTGGTGAGAAAAAGAGATGGTAATCTCGCCTTATGGCGCAAGGCTTCTCACAAAACGCCCTGGAATCGACTACGATGAGTCATATTCTCTCGTAATGGATGTCATTGCACTCCACTACCCTATCAGTTTGGTAGTTTCCGAATAACTGAACATGCAGCTTACAAATGTGGTCACTACGTATCTTAGGGGATCTAGATACGGAATGTACATGAAGGTTCATGGTGAACTTCATTTACCCAAGTCAAGTGGCTCTAGACCACGGAGCGCGTTTTACAAAGAGGTTGAAATGCTCACTAAGATGACTACTTGATTGGGAAGTGATATGCCCACGCGTTTCCATAACAAGTTTCGGATTCTATCGCGGTTCATGTTGGACATGATCTTCATTAGAAGCCCTTAAAGAGTTAAGGGAAACCGCTGAACACTAGAAATCCGAGTTTGAGATGAAGGATTTTGGGAGAACATGATTATGTCTCGGTTTGGAACTTGAGCATGGTGTTGATAGATGCTTAGGCATTTTGACAAGGTCAAACCTTCAAGCACCCCCATGATCGTCCATAGTCTTGATCCTGAAAAGGATCCTCTTCGTCGAAAGGATGATGACGAAGATGTGCTAGAGGCAGAAGTGCCTTACTTAGTACAATTGGCGCATTATTGTACTTATCCCAATGCACAAGACCGGACATCTCATATGTTGTAAACTTGTTAGCTAAGGTATAGCTGTGCGCCAACACGATGCCATTGGATTGGTGTAAAAGGTATCTTTCGGACTTGAGATGTACGATTGATATGGGCATGCTTTATCCCTACAGAAAGATGATGGATTCGGACCCATCACACACCAGGAACGCCGCCAACACTCTGTATGCTTTATCTCTACATGGATGCGGCCACTATCCCCATCCCAAAATGACATGTGTTTTGGAAGGTTTTGCTGATGTTGGGTATCTCTCTGACCCACACAAAGGTCATTCCCAAACTGGTTAAGTGTTCACCATGGGTAAAGACTGCGATATCTTGGAGGTCTACAGAATAGACCCTAGTCGCTATATCTTCGAACCATGCAGAGACTATTACTCTTCACGAAGAGATTCGTGAATGTATATGGATTGGATCCATAATTACGCATGTTCGAATAATTGTGGTTTGAAGTCTACCACAGATGAGCCTACGAGCATTTAGGATAATGCTGCTTGTTTTGAACAAATGAAGCAAGGCTACATCAAAAGAGACAACGCGAAGCATAATCAGCAACAACAGACTCTCCTCAAGATCAAAGTGAACTAGTTCAATCTGAGGACAGTGTGGCAGACTTGCTCTCTAAGTCATTGCCTAAATTCCACTTTCGAGAAACATGTTGGTAGCATCATTTGCGGAAGTTATCCAAACTCCCATGACCGTAGTCATCAAGGGGAGATGCAGACATCAGGGGGGAGATGTCTACATGTATGGTCTCGAAATGTGAAGGGTGTGTTGTGCTCTTTTTCCCCTTCAACCGAGGTTATTTTTGTCCCACTGGGTTTTTGTTACTCGGCAAGGTTTTTAACGAGGCAACGAGAGAAGCACCGCATTTGGGCAACACAAGGGGGAGTGTTCAAGTAAACCCTAATTTGTGTTTGGCCCAAACTCTAGGTTACTTGACCTAGTGGTAATAGGGTTAAATTAGAAGGATCTAGATTCCTATTCAATGTACGATTACTTTCCTTGTATGATTGAGATTCTATGCATTGTAATCCTCTATATAAAGAGGCCCCTATTATCAATGAGAATACACAGCAAAATTCCTCTCAATTTCAGTTTCTCTACAACAAAAGTGAAATTTTATGCAGCGAGCTTTATGGAAGTTTTAGTACTTGGGATTCATTTTCATTTGTTTTGATGTGAATAGATTGATTTGATTTTATTTGTGTAATTAGTTTTTTATTTCAAAGATTCATTAGTTTGGTTCTCATGTGAAATCGTTTCGATAATTTAGTTTTGAGTTCTGGACTATACCAACACTCAGGGTGTGATGTTGAAGTCCATCACTCGGTTTTGCAGTTCAAGTGGTGTGGTGATCTTAAACTGCAAGGGAACAAGCTATGAAAAAGGCACTGATCGAAAACCTCAATTTCATTTGTGATCATTCCCCACGAAGACTTTCAAGTTCATGATCCTTCATTTTGAATTTTTGATACACTTCATTTGGTTGGGACAAATTATTCATCTATATATATAATTATCAGTTATGATGTTTTGCAGCAGTGTACAGATAATTCTTCTATAAACAAGGCATTGCTACAAAGTGTGTTTTGACATTCGGTCTCCTTTCAGTGAGGTACATTCCATCGACCATAACTCACCTGATCTCTAATGTGATTATTTTCCCTTCTATATTGTTTTTTGCCTAGTCATATCTTAGAAGATCAAAATATAGGTGTTTGGACCCAAAATAAGTATTTTGGCCTGACAAGGCACGTCTTGGAGAAATTGAGTCAATGTCAGTGGCTCAAGCTATATATTGTCAACAAGCTCGAAATATATATTTAGAGGCTAAATAAAGCCTACTATGGAAGCATGGAAGCATGAAAAGTTAACTTTAGCACATTTTCCTACTTCGGCTAGGAGAAACAGAGCTAAACAAGGAAGGAGGGCCGGCAGACTGACCAAATGAACCTGAAATGAGCTGAAACTTTCCAGATCCATTCTAGACAGCCCAAGGATCATTTGTTATGAAGAGTGCAAGAGCTTTGTTTGAGTGGAAGGCCTTCAAACAATCAGCCCAATTTTCTACAGAAGCAAAACTGGAAAACTGGACCTGTAAGAGGTCCAGCAGCATTTTCGGCCCAACCACATGGAATAAAAATATGAAAATTTGTCAGGATGATCTAAACTCATAGTGGAACATTTCATATCAATAAGTCGAAGGCATATAATGAAGTCTTGTTGGAGAAATAATTGAAGGAATAAAGGGGCAGAAACTGACCTAAAACCAGCTCAATATTCACATGTTCATGTTTCCTACCCACATGAAGAAAGCTAGATGCTTTTCTCTTTTTCCTTGGATATATTTTTCTTCTACAATCTCTTTAATAGATCATCACCACTTCCATGTTACTGCACCTTCATGCTTTGCTTTCATTTCATCTTTTCTCTATCTTTTCCATATTTTACAAGTGAACATAGATCTATTTTCATTATTTTTCTTGCACTCATCATTTCACTCTTCTTTTTCTTCCCTATATAAACACCTTCTCCTCTCATTCTAACAAACACATTCACATACAACAACAACATCTCTAAGATGATCTAAGTTCTCTCTAGAGAAAACCTCTCTAAGAGCAACTCCTCTCCTTCTCTTTCTCTTATCGGTGATCACACTACTAGTCATAGTCTTCTCGGAAGCCGACTTTCAGTGTCACCAAACCCTCTGTCAACGTGCTTCGGTCCTAGTCTCCTCGGGAGCCGACGGTAGTGCCGCGACCACAACGGTTACAGAACCAGCCAAGCAAGGGTAACGCCCTAGCAACCCAGCCAAGCTAAAGTCACGCTTTAGCAGGATCTCAACACTTCTCGGTGATGTCGCTCTGCTCAATCTACAATATTGAGTATCGATTGTGTGAACAAGAAGAAACTACAGCAAAGTCCTTACCACAAGGCACAAAGAATCCCGCGACGAGGTTGGTGCTCTCCTCGTCTACAATCGCTTGATAGAAGTCAGGTCAAGGGACACCCCCGACGACCGCACCCGAACGGTGCTGGCACGCCCGCGCAGAAAAGAGACTGTTGACCAGCTGCAACAAAATTGGAGCCAAACAATAGGCTGCAATCCAAATAAGTAGCTACAAACAAGGCCGGGCCATGACCAAGGCAGACAAGGCAGTGGCCTTGGGCCTCAGTTTGGGGAAGGCCTCATCTCAAAATGCTCATTATATATATAAAACGCAGAACGCAGTCTTCTACACTGAAAACGACGCGTGAGACCGATGAAGAAAGACCCGTGACTATATGAGGCCTCCAAATTTCCTCTTTTTCTTTTGTATTGGTAAGTGTTATTGGGTTAAACACCCCAAAATTTCCTCTTTCTTCATCATTCTGGGATTAGAAAAGAAGTTAACCAAAAGCCTTGTTCTCAGTTTCACCAATTTGGGCAAAGATGGAACGTTGGCTGTTGATTCAGAAATTTCTGATTCCCCTCTGCTTCTTTCAAAGACAAACGGTAATATTTCTTCATTTTATGTCTATTTAAACCATTGACAAACCCTCATAGATGCACAGAAGTAATATTTCTCTTCCTCAATTTCTGAATTCCATTCTCTGTTCTAATTTTGTAATCAGAAAGGTGATACAATTGTAACAAGCTGTCGAGGCTTCAAGTCACAAAGTTTGTGGTTAATAAAACCAGGTTCTATTGTTCTTTATCTTTTTGGAAAGGTTGAATTGTTCTCTTTGTTTTTGGTTTGAATTTGCTTGTTTTTGGTTGGAATCTGAAATGCTTGTTCGTTTTGTTTTTTATTGGAAGCCTTGAATAGTTGAATAGCTGTTTGATTTGTTTAATTGTTTTAGTACTGAATATGTCTACTAGGAAGTTTGAATGTGGATTTGATAAACTTAAGAAAAAGAGAAGGATAGAAAAGCTAATTCAATTCCAAAAAGGAGCACTAGATAAGTATGTTACTGTCACAGAAAAAGCTACAGGATCAGTGGAAGAGACAGTAGTAAATCCAGCAGAGAATTCAGTGCCAATTGTAGAAGAAGATGTAGTTGAAAATGTAAATGTAGCAGAGAGTGTTAATCCAAGTGTGGTAGAAAATCTAGCAGAGTGTTGAACCAAATGTAGTGGAAAATCTAGCAGAGAGTGTTGAACCAAGTGTGGAAGAAAATCTGGCAGAGAGTGTTGAACCAAATCTAGTAGATAGGGTGCCATAATTCAACGATGTTAACACAAATATTTTTTATCCCAGCCAATGGAAAAACATTGATGCAAACTTAAGAAATTTATTAGTAGAAAAAGGTCCTGTTAGGCATAAGGACTTAGATTTTCCCAAAGATGAAAAGTCTAGACATTTTGCTTCAAAACACTATACTTGCAGATCATCGAATGGTGAAATTCGTGAAAGAAAATGGCTAGTCTATTCAAAAGATCTAGATAGAGTATTCTGTTTTTGTTGCAAGTTATTTAATGCAAAGAATAGTAGAAGTCAATTAGCTAATGAAGGATTTAGAGATTGGCAAAATCTTAGTGACAGGCTTAAAGGTCATGAAAGAAGTATTCAACATGTCACTAATATGTGTAGTTGGCACTACACCCAAAATGGACTTTTACCGCCCACAATGTGCGCCGTAAAAGGGTATTTACGGCGTAAAAAAGCAAGCTGTAAATGCTCGAGCCGTAAAAGACATACCTCACTTACGGCACACTAAAATGCGCTGTTAAAGTGCATCCAAGAACGCCGTCAAAGTAATATCACAAATGTCACTCACGTTATTTACGGCATATGCTGCACGCCGTAAAAGACTTTCTTTTTAAGGCGTATAATGCGTGCAGTAAAAGAGCTATTGAGATCCTATTTAAGGCGTACTTTGCACGCTGTAAATAAGGTTTCAAAAACAAAAAAAAAAATTAATAAATTTTAATTGTACCAATTTCACATTATTATCACCACTGATCACTCATGCATCCATGACAAATTAAATGAATGAGAAACAATTTAATCAAATTATAATTAATTTCTTTTACAAAATGCATGACAATATTTGAAAATGTATAAGTAGCAGATTACATTACATCAAACTTCAACTCTACAACTTAAACCCACATAATCTGAAAATATATACCAAATCATCTAGTTCTCTTTACTGCTCAATCACCTGATATACGAGGGCAACGACTCTAGGAACTACCCCATCAGGAACTCGCAGATACTTAGTAGTATTTCCATGGATGTAGCACTCACGCATCCTCCAAAACCTGTCTCTATCCTACATGGATGTAGCACTCACGACGATGATTCTACAAAGAAAAGGTGCATATATGTAAGATATCAGAGATGCGATGTAAAATCTGAAAGACTGAACTACAGACAATGAAGGGCAAGTTTCAGAAATGTCAATGTCCACACTATCAATTAAATTAACTCCAGGGAGGTCACTATTGAACCAAGTTTATCAAAACTTACTCCTGCTCATTTGTATAGGTGGCCGTTGGCATTCTTATGTCATTCTGTACACCATCAAAACCGGCAGGAGGAATTATGAAATCACTGGGAATGGCATTAACATCAGCGCTAGGAATTCCCAGGTTTCCAGCTGGAACTGAAACCCCATTACTATGACCAGCATGGCCACTTGAAAGGTGGTGGTTGATACAATCATCACAAATTCCATAACGTAGAGGACTCTATGTTGGTTCGCATACTTCAGAAGGGCCATTCGGTTGATGATTATTAGGAATACCACCATTGGGGTCTACAGAAAATCTATCTGCATAATCAAAATATTGTTTCAAGTCTACTGTGAACAAAGTGAATTAAATGGTAAGTTAGATCGATCAAAGGTGATATAGAAAGAAAATGAACTTACAGTCCGACTGTCCGACAATAATGGATCCCACTGCCTGCAAGTTTCAAAGCATCCATATGTGAGATGAAGACCAAAAGGATACTAATCATCACGTCTAGAATAGTTATTATTATCTAATCTCAATAATTATCCTGAAAGAGGTCATGCAATTGTAAGAAATTCTTATTCTCTTTTTACCAAGATATTTCATCTGTCAAATTGACTTTTCTTTTTATTATGGTGATGTGGAAGCAATCTATATAAAGCCAAGCAAATCATGGCACAGAAAATCAATGTCTAAGACAATTAAAAGACCAAAGAAATAATGATCATGACCAAAGAAATATGCAATCAGAGATGTGAAACAGAAAAGTCAGAGACTAATCCTTAGAAACTCACAAAGTCTAATGCTTTTTGTGAATCAGAATTGCATTAATTTAGTTCTTGCTAACTGAGTTGCATCACAAGAAGAAAAGCAGGCAGAAAATGTAGAAAGCTATGACTGAACATAACACAAGAACTCCATACAGCACAAGGAAAAAGCTAATCATTCAAATTTCATCCAAGGCAAGCACACAGCCAATACAGTCAATACTTCTATATACATTTATATATGTTACAAGCATCTTAATTTCTATAATATACACACACACACCTAAACCTGCTCGGCTCAAACAAGATGCTTAATTTGTGGTCTTAAGTTTTCCCATTCAGAACCCACTAAGAAGAATCTGAGACCATAAGAAGGCAAAAGAAATTTGATAGATCGAGTCTCCTAGTTAATCACCTTTCCATGTTAATAAGAATACAGTTAAACAAAAAGACATGAAAAGACTATGAAGAGTTAGGTCCATATGAGCAACTCATATGTATTTGTTTGCTGTTGGGAAAAGTGGAAAACTATAGTTCGTGACAGAGAGAATTTCAGAAAGAGCATCTACCAAACCTACTGATATTTAGTCCAAATCCACAGATTGCAGTATCTGAAGTCAAATAGAAACTAATCTAAATTTGAGAGGCTGCTAACCTGTTTCTCTATATGGAAGTGGTTGCCTTTGTGTGTTGAAAAATAACTGGAACTATGGGCTCCACAACCTACAAATACAGAATAAAAGGTTTGAATGAGTGATCTAAAGAATATTGATAGAAATGTTTTCATTAAAACATTTCAGCTATCTACTCAAGCATTCTCTGTTTAAAATGACTTCTAATTCTTTTTCTCGATTGTACATTTGATTAAATTACGCATACCTCGTCGAGAATGAACTCAGAAACTGAAAAGCATTTAAACCAAAATGTAGACAGTAGCACTATCTTTTTTTCAGAAACGTATGGATTTCACTACACAGCGAGAAGATTACCAGTGCAGTCTAGTAAATCTACTGAAATTGAGTCTGACACTAGCTTGCTGATTGAGTCTTTTGTGCCATTCTAGATGAATCAGCAAAGACAAAAGGATCAGAACAAATGCATATGTATTTCAATCTCAAGAAATACTCACACTCAGCCCAAACCCATCAAATACCCATCTCAATTCTTAACTTTCCGTAAACCAATGTCAAGACAGATATGAAAATATAGAGACTCAAACCCAGTTATGCAGTGTTGCTAAAACTAAAACTAAAACGAAACTAAACAATGGAAAGCAAACCCATTACAGATACTATAGATAGTTAAAGCTCTGTTTTGATCAATAGCAATACAGACGAACCCTCAAACACAACCCAAAACAATCGCATCAAAATTGATAAAGAAAAGCATGGGAAGAATTGAAGAACTTTCAAGTATAATAAACAAATAACCATAGATCGCCCAAATTAGTGATCGAAAAACGAAAAACGAAAACCATAGAACCCTAGATTCACAGTGTAAGTGAATAAAATTGTACCTTGATTTGGCCAGAGAAAAAAACCAATGAGCAAGACAAGGCCAAAGTTCTCAACTTTCTCCAAAAGGGTTTCAGAAACTTCAAGACCCTGAAACCGGTGGCCCCAATCTCCGAGAGCTGCAACCACTTCAATGTTCTTTAATTCGTAGCTCAATCGATCCACGACATCTCGATGAGAGGAGCAGAGAACGTGGTGGTGGTGGGAGATACGCGGCCGGTGACTTGGCGGTGGAGCAAATCCAGTGAACGGCGACTTGGCGGTGGGAAAAGACGTGGAAGGAAGAGATGGCGAAAATTGAGGTATGTGTCAGGGAGAGAGAAAAGTTTTTGTGTTATGAAATGAAAAAAATAAAAATGAAATGTGTAGAGGGAAAAGATGGAGGGAAATAAAAATTTTGGTGAAAATTTTTGCGCCTTTTACTTTTACGGCACACATCAATGCATGCCATAAAAGACTAAATGAACAATGTCATTAACGGCCGTAAAAGACTATATCAGAAAGGGTATTAACGGCCTGCGTGAAAATGTGCCGTAAATGTGTGTCTATTACGGCACGCATTAGATGCACGCCGTAAAATGTGCGCGGTAAAAGAGTCATTTTCTTGTAGTGTGGTTTGAGTTAGAAGAGAGACTCTTAAAAAATAAGACAATTGATAGAGCTCTACAACAAGTTAACAAAGAAAAAGTTCATTGGAGAAAAGTATTGAAAAGAATTATTGCTGTTGTTAAAGGTCTTTCTAAAAACAATTTGGCATTTCGGGGAACAAATGAGAAGATAGGTGAGGACAACAATGGAGTTTTTCTGAGTTTTATTGAGACAATTGGAGAGTTTGATCCAATAATGAAAGAACATCTTCGGCGTATAAAAGATGATGAAATTCATAGTCATTATCTTGGACCTAAAATACAAAATGAATTGATAGATCTCCTGGCTTCTGAAATTAAAAATGAAATCCTAAGAATAGTAAAAGAGGCAAAGTATTTTTCTATCATTCTTGATTGTACTCCTGACATTAGTAAAAGAGAACAAATGACTTTGATTTTGAGATGTGTGAATATATCAAAAACTCCAGCAAAATTAGAAGAATATTTCTTAGAGTTTTTAAGAGTAGATGACACCACTGGAAAAGGACTTTTTGATGAACTTATAAGCATTATAGCCAAACTAGAACTTGATATTAATGATGCTAAAGGGCAGGGGTATGATAATGGTTCTAACTTGAAGGGAAAACATCAAGGTGTCCAGAAAAGGTTGTTAGAAATTAATCCAAGAGCATTCTACACACCATGTGGCTCTCATAATCTGAACCTTGTGCTTTCTGACATGGCTAACTCTTGTCCTAAAGCTAAAACTTTTTTTTGGAATTGTACAGAAAATATATGTATTATTTTCTTCTTCAACAAAGAGGTGGAAAATTTTGGAAGATAATGTAAGTGATTTAACTATCAAAGCATTGGCTACAACACGGTGGGAAGTCAGGTAGAAAGTGTCAAGGCTATTAGATATCAAGCTCCACAAATTAGAGCTGCTTTACAACAATTAGCAAATGTAGATGACTTAGATGGTGCACAAAAATGTGAAGCTGAAATGTTAGCAGACTATGCTTTTGCAAACTTTGAATTTTTATTAGGCATGATTATCTGGTATGATATGCTATATGATGTTGACTTGGTTAGTAAAAAGCTACAATCTAAAGACATGGATATTGGTGATGCTATTAAATTGTTAGAAGGCTTGGTTTCTTTTTTTATAAAGTATAGAGAATATGGATTTACATCTGCTATGATTTCAGCTAGAGAGATTGCACTTGAAATGGAAATAGAACCTATATTTTGTGAAAAACGTAGGACTTGTAGAAAAAAGCAGTTTGATGAGAATGCAAATGATGAACCAACATTATCTGTTGAAGATACTTTTAGGACTGAGTATTTTTTATATATAGTAGATCAAGCCATATCTTCCCTTCACAGTAGATTTTAACAATTTCAATTATATGAAAGTGATTTAGGTTTTTTATGTGATGTGAAACAATTAAAGTCATTAGTTGATATAGATTTGAAAGTAAAGTGTCTCAAACTTGAAGAGTTTCTTACTCATGATAATGTTTCTAATATAGATGGTTCAGAGCTGCATTTGGAATTAAGATTGTTAACTGAAATGCTAAACAAAGATTCAGATCGAAAAGTAGAAACACCAATTGAAGTTCTGCACTTTGTTCAAAGATGTGATTGTTTCTCAAATACCATGATTGCTTATAGAATACTGTTAACTATTCCTGTTACAGTTACTTATGTTGAAAGAAGCTTTTCAAAATTGAAACTAACAAAATCATATTTACGATCAACCATGTCACAAGAAAGATTGAATGGACTAGCCATGTTATCTATTAAAAGAAAATTGTTCAAAAAGTTTAAATACACTAACTTAATCAACATTTTTGCATCCCAAAAGGCAAGAAGAGTAATCTTCAAATGAAAATTTATCTTCTTGTTTTTGTCGACATTGTTACCTTTTAGCTTTTTTTGTTTTTTTTAAGGAAAGCCTCTCTAACTTTTGCCTTAGGCCTCACTTTTCCTCGGGACGGCCCTGGCTACAAAGGCAGCGACAAGCTAGGCTGCATCGGTATCACTAGTGGCTTAGAAGATTGAAGTAGTATGCAATCATCTTCTGGCACTACAAAAATTCAATCATCTCTTTTTCTTTTATATGTTTGTTAATAATTAGGACTTTTTCTTCGAAAAAAAATATTCAAACATTCAATTCGAATATAGCAGTGATCATTCATGAACAGCAGCCACGTTTAATGCTAGAAAGTTTGTTGACACGGCTCTGGAGACTGGAGCTGCAATAAGACTAAAAGGAAGTAACAGAAGTTGTTGCAAGCTGGCAATTGGAAGTGTATAATTGGTGCGTGTTCAAGGAGTGTTGTGATTAACAATCTAAAAGGCCAGTTCTGCCTTCTTGAATGCTATGTATGGCAAAGGTCGTCGTATTGGTTTGCTGCACACAGACGAATGAGAATGAACAGCAAAGGGAAAAATGACTAAGCCTTTGCTTTTCTAAAATTGGTTTCATGATGGTTGCAGACAAATATCGATGGGCTTAATGCATGACTACATTTGAAGCCAGTGATGCTTGCACGTGAATAGAAAATGTTTGGGATTTGTTACACACTTCAGGTGGCAGACTTGAAGAAAGAAACAAAATGCTTATTTTCTGTGCGCACTCAAATTGCAAGTGAAAACAATATAAATGAGAAGATAAAGGCCCAAGAAGCTCGATGACTGTCCAAATCATTTGTGTACTTGTGCCTATTTGCCATGGAAATTCAGGCCCATTTGAACTTCCCGGTATGAAGTCTATTTCAAGTTTCAAACCCAACCAAAAGCTCGACACGGCAAGTACCCAAATCAAATTAGCAGACACTTTATTAAATTGGGTGTCCAAAAGAATTACATTTGACGGATTCAAAAGTATATGCAAATCCATCAAACCCAAAAATCGGTACAAAATTGAAAAAACAAATTTATGGACTACGGTTGGTTTGATCCCACAATAGGTATGTAGGCAATCTAGCGACCAACTAGATGCAACAACAAATCCAAACAGAATCTCTGACTCCACTCAAATTCAACCACAACATCCAAACAAAATTCTGATTTCACTAGTCAAATTCAACCACAACGCTAAACAGAATCCCTAACTTCACTAGTCAAATTCACTCCAAATCCAAACAAAATCCCTGACTCCGCCAGTCAAATTCAACGAATCCCAAATTGGGTTACTGACTCTGGTTAAATTCTTCCAACACAAAATTCAAGGGCTATAAACCCTCTCAAATTTTCTCAAACACAAATTCCAAATTAATGGGCCATCTACCCATTTAAATAGCAAATGCCGGAACTACATGTGGTATGATCTGGCAAAGGGTATGTAGGCAATCTGGATTCAAATTAACCTATATCCAACCACGTCCTAGACACTAAATCGAATCCCTTGTTTACTTACACCAAATTTGTCCAAACACTACTCTCAATCCAAAATCAAAGCCCTCTAATGGGTCATTCACTCATTGCAAATTTTGTTTAGAATTTGATTGAGAGGAAGCAACTAATTGATGTTGTCAGATGCATTTGCATCTTCAAGTTAATCAACAAGTTCACTACCGTACAACTTTTAAAAGACAATGTACGTACATATGATGCAAGAAACTGCCAATTAAATTTGCAGGAATAAGTTATCATTTGGTGAAACGGTACAGGCTCTTCCTTGGACACTTTTCATAACTACTTCTTTGATAAATTTAGGCTAACAGCTTATAATCTCTCTTTAAAACTACATGTGCACAAACAAAAGTTTTATATTATGTGTTTACTATTGTGCCACATATACCTCATCCAATTTCTGAGTTTTTCTAAATATGTAAGAGAGACTGATATGCATTTTTTTAGGATCATTTAATACACTTTGAATCATTTTGTGCTTACACAATTAGCAAATAGATTGATTATGTTGTTTTTGATATTAAGGAGGGTGTATTGTATTTGGATTTGTGCAGACTTTTTTTAAGTGACAGACTTTTTGAAAAGTCCACAGATTCTTTAAAAAGTTGATAGATTGTTATTGATTTCTTAAAACCATTGATTTTAGCAACAGACTTTTATTGATTCATGAAAATCTATATACTTTATTATGAATGACGTTTATAGATTTCCTAGCATGGACAAAATATAAAAACAAAAATCAAAACCAATGTAGCCCAAACAAAAAAAATATAATAACTCGTTGCCTCTTCAATACTCAAGAATCTTCTAAAAGAAATTGACTCAAATGAATGATTGTTACTCTGTCTAACTAGTTTGTTCTCATTCCTAATCTCCCAAAAACATAAAGATACAATATAGATTACTTGATATTTATGGTCAATTATTCTCATCAATTTTGTTTGTGCCGATTAACATATATCATAATAATATTGGTGGTCAATGTCTTGATCTATAATAAGTCAATTGAAATTCAATTGTTCAACCTTTCTTTGAACCATAATATAAATTCAAATAGATGAGAATAACTACTTACTAGTTAAATTTAGTATGTAATACCAACACTACTCAAAATTTTAGGGGTAGACCACAATATTTGAATTTAGGGTTTCATAAATCATTTATTGCTATTAGGGTTCGAAGTATCACAATTGAAAAACAAAAAAAATCACATTTAACAACTACAATGAACATGTTGAGTATTAAAAAACGTTGATATCGTAAAAGATTAGAGAAAAGACAAAAAATCAAGAAAGAGAGATGATGAAGGACCAACCTCTTCGGTGAGTAGAAAGATGAACTTAGATAGACTTTTTTTTTTTTTTTTATAAAAAAAAAAAAGGGAACTTTGATAGACTTTTTCAAATCTTTGGTCTGGAGGTTGGCAAATTATTGGAGTTTGATATGTATAATTAACACTACAAAGTCCATGATTTTCTAATTCCATAAATATGAATGATATTTTGAATACATGTGTACTTTTATTCATTTTTAAAAGTTCTAATTGAATACCCCTAGATTTTGGTGGAATTCATGAAGTCTTTAAAAATCCTAATTGAATACCTCAAGACTTTCATGGATTGCTAAAAGTCTATATTGAATACACCCAGACTATTAAATTTCATAGATTTATTTAAAAGTTCCACTAATTCCAGATACAATACACCCTCCTAAGTTGTAATGGATTTTGCTTCTAGGTTTGCGCTTACTACTACTAATCCTGTCATGGATTAGCTCCCAAGACCATTTGCTATTTTTTATAATGTTAATGACTTAATGGCTCCCAAAAGTCAATCTAAGTACCGCCACATTTGAGTGTTGCAGATACATATCCACTAGTTTTTTAACCAAAATGGATCAACACCCACCACTGCCTGGGCAATCATTTTTGTAATGAATGTAGATATTTTTGTAACTTTTTTCATCAGAAGAAACCTAATTTTGATACATTTATGTTGGTTAATTTGTAGTAGTTAATAGAGAAGAGGAGATTCATGAGCGGGTAGTTTCTAGATATTTCCTTTATCAATGATATTAGGGTGTAATTTCATTAGCTTCAAGATGATATTATATATATACATATATATATATACACACACACATGCACACACATATATATAGGGCCCTTCAAGTGAGGGATAGCAAAGTTTTTCTATTGAGAAAATGTGTAAATCTTTGGTTATGTACTTTTATACACACACACACACACACACACACACACATATATATATATATATATATATATATATATCTGTGTGTGTATGTATATATGTATATATATAGGGCCCTTCAAGTGAGGGATAGCAAAGTTTTTCTATTGAGAAAATGTGTAAATCTTTGGTTATGTACTTTTATATATATATATATATATATATATATACATATATATGTAGGTATATACCTGTATATATACACACACACACACACACACACACATATATATATATATATATATATGACCCTTCAAGTGAGGGATCTCTTTTTTGGTCTTTTATAGAGATAGGGCATTAGACCAACTTTTCAATCATATTTTTACATCTCAACTGTTCTGTTTTTAAGTCTTAATATGTAGATCATTTCTGCAAATTTTCAGCCAAATCGGTGATTGTTAAGGCATTCAAAACGACAATGTATAATTATAAGTATGAACGATTCAAGTTTGACAGATTTGGTTCGTCCGTTGATTTAATCTAGTTTAATACCTTAACGATCACCGATTTGGTTAAAAATTTGCATAAATGATCTACACATTATGACCTAAAAACTGAACTCTTGAGATGCAAAAATATGATCGAAAAGTTGGTCTAATGCCCTATTCCTAGAAAAAAAAAAAAAAAAAAGGATCCCTTAGTGAAAGGGCCCTATATATATATATATATATATATATATATATATATATATATATATATATAGTGTAATGTGGATTATGCCTTTTCATATACTTCACTTGCTGATAGTTTAGTTACGATGTGTAAAACATTATGAAAAAGGGAAAATGGCCCAAACAGTGTCCCACTTTTTTGCCATTCTAAACTTTCATACCTCAGCTTCCAAAACTATTAGATTGGTATCTGAGGTTCTCACCCTGACCCAATTTTGGTATCTGGAGCCGTTAGCTCCGTTACGGTGCGTGTCACGTGACATATTTTGAAGGATATTTTCGTCCCTTCATGTTTTAATTCATTTTTCTTTTGCTATAATTTTTTTTTTTTCTTTTTCCTTGCAAAATCATATGGGTATCTCTTCATCCGAGCCATTGAAATTAATTAGAGGGAGACTATAAATAGCAGAAAGGCATATTGAACGTTCTAGATCAACCTCGAACATCTCAGTGCTCTCGATCATTCTCGGTGGCCCGACGACCGGTGACTGGGTCTGACCGTATTCCCGCCGTCCGGCCACCGCATGACGACGCACTGGCATCAACCTCTTTGTCTCGACGTCGCCGACAACCCTGTGGCCTTGGATCATCCATGCATCGTTCGTGGTCGGAGAATCAACGACCGGAAGCTTCGAGTTTACTCCGGTGGATTTTGCATTTTTCACCGACTCCAGCCGCCGTTTGACGTGAATCTGGTATAGAAATCGATCCTTTCGTCCCGCTCTACGTGTTGATATACTTAGTTTTTCTATTTGATCGAGTTTTAATGATTTTCGATTTTAGGATAGTTTCGGCCTTGTCGTGATTTTTCACCGCCGACGACTTTTCAGGTTTTGCTTGGCTTGGCTTTTGGCTTGTATGCGTTGGTAGGTGAGGGCTGACCTTGATTTGGGAGTGAAGTCTGGAAATTTTTGGTTGGTGGCCGAAGTGAGGAAATTGGGCTGTTGTGTTCTTCGTCGGATATGCAGACCTGCAAATTTGGAGTTTTGATCTTGATCAAGTTTGATCACATGGTGAGTTGAAATCTGTTTGAAAGATCTGGATATTGCCTTGTGTAGTTAGCTTCTGGAAATTGGTTGCTAAGTTTGTATGCTTACTGTGACTTCGGTCTCGGAGTCTGGGTAAAGGGTAGCTAGCTAGCCTGAAGAAGAAGCCGGTGGTGTGGGATGTCGGAGGGCGTTGGCCGGGGCGGCGGAGGAGTAGGTAGCCAATGAGGGGCGCCGCTGGTCCGGGATGTACCCTCTCTCTCCTTCGAATTGGATGGAATCAATCTGGGCTTCATATAAGTGGTGGCGTTTTGGAATCAATCTTGGCTCTCTACAAGGCAGGATTTTCTGGGTTTGCATGAAGATGGAAAAGAATAAAAATTGAAATTTTTATTGGGTGAGCTGAACAAACCGATTTTGAACTAAGCATCTCTTTCCTCCTCCTGTAATTTTGTGAAGAAAGGGCAGATGGGTGCCCAAATGAGATATGGATCCAAACACTATACCCATAGAGTGAAGCAAAAAGAACTGAAAAGCAGCCTTCTGGGGATTGAACCAGGGTTTCGTCGTTTTGAATGTTGACCGTAAACTAAATGAAGCAAAATCGAAACTCAATCGAACAAAGACCTAACAACTACATCGAATTTGCAATGAAAAACCCCAAATCAATTTCCAGAAAAACCCTAAAATGGAACACTGAACCCAATCGAAACCCCTAAACTAAATGAAGCAAAATTCTTACCAATAACCCAATCGAAAATAGAATAGTCCAGCTTCTTCTAATCTCTTGAGTCGCTGGTGGAGAACTCCATTAAGCCGGACTTGAATGCAAACAGTAAGGATGTCGGGGTTGAAGGAGAGATTAGTTTTGGGTAAGGAGATAATAGATTTGAGAGATGGCCGATTTTTGAGAGGTATAGATGGCTAAGTTTTCCTCCAGATGCTGTGAGGTACCGAGTTTCTGGTTGGTAAGAGAGTTTTAGACAGAGGTAATGTTTGTGGGAATGAAAAACACGAAGCTAGGTTTTGTGTTATGTCAAAAGAGACTTCAAATAAAAAAAGTCAAACTCACCTTATTCAAACAACAGAATTTCTTAGCTCTGTTGTCTGAATAGTTTTACATTCACTAGTCACCGATAGGGTTTAGGCATTTGGGAAGGAAAAGACTTAATCTTGTTGGAGGGAAATCTAAACTTTCTGCTAAGAAAATTTTCATGTTTTCAGACGACACTTAAATGTCGTCTGAGTCTGACCATATCTTCAAAATGAAACAAGCATGGTTTCTCATTGTATTCAGACAACACATTTAATTTATGTGTCGTCTGAGTTTAGTCTGAAACACTCAGACGACAGAAAATGACTATTCTGTCGTCTGAACTCTGTTGTCTGATAGCTTTTTTGGCATAGTGAGTAGACGAAGAACAGTAGGGGAAAAAAAGTATAGAAAAGAAAAATAAATTAAAATATGAAGGGACGAAAATACCCTTCAAAATATGCCACGTGGCACGCACTGTAACGGAACTAACGGCTCTAGATACCAAAACTGAGTCGGGGTGAGAACCTCATATACCAATCTAAAAGTTTTGGAAGTTGAGGTACGAAAGTTTAGAATAGCAAAAATGTAGGACACTGTTTGGGTCATTTTCCATATGAAAAATAAAACAAGAATGAATCGCACATGCACACACCATATAGAGGGAGGACCTCCTAAAAGTGACATCCAACTTGAAATGTGAGGATGTAGTTTAATAATCTAAATAATTCGTTTTCTAATTACAGACAGATATATCCATAAACTACGGTTTTATCCCTCTCTCTTTTTGTTTTCTACGACCCTGCCGTTTACCCTTACGTATGAAAAGCCATCAGCTCGTGCCTGATCTTCTCTCTTTTTCGATCGCTCTCCTCGCTTCTGCCTCCAACCATGATTGAAGTAGAGCGTATATTGCTCAAACATGCACTAGAGGATCCTCATAATCAACGCTTTGCTTTCTGACAGGTGAAGTTTGGGTTGATGGTTTTTCCTGCTGGTTCCTTTTTCAGTTTATCAATCTCGATGGTTTCCATTATCTAACAATATTTCACCTACTTGATTTCTTTTCAGCTGCATCCCTCTTTACAGTTTCAACTATATATAATATGACTATATCATGTCAGCAAGAACCAGTTCTGTAGACAGGCCGGTTAGTGGACCAACTCAAATATGCAGTACTATAATGAAACATATGAAATAAAGGATTGTTTGTGTTCTACATCCATTAGTTGGTCTGCGCATTCCTTAATAGTTGTGTTCGATTTTGATCTTCTCTTGGATTCGTCATTATCAAGGTCATTAGATTGCTAGATATTTTTTTTTCCCTATTTCGGGGTGTTTGTGATAAAACCATGATGCAGCAACTTAATCATCACAACATAAAGATCAATTCACAATTACACAAACACATACCAAAAGCATAAACATATGAACAAGAGATCAGCAGAAGAGAATTCCTAATTTTATTAGGAAACCCACCTGCATCCACACTCTTGATTCCATCCAAGATAGTCTGACCAAGGGAAACCATGTTGACATCCATTTCCGCAGATGATTATCACAGCAAACTTACCAAGGAAGAGTATTCTACCTTCTACTACTATTTAACCTCACTCTATGGAAAATGAACTGTTTGTTACTCGTAGTAGAGGCATGGACTTCTCCTGCTATTATATAGACATAAATCCAAAGAGTCCTCTCTCCATAAAAGAGTCCATGTTATCTGCCTAAGCTTATCGATTAGGAGACTCAAGTTTATCACATTAACTTGATGTTAATCAGGTAGAGTTAACTTGAACCTCTAACTCCTATTAAGGCCCCGTTTGGGATTGCTTCGCTTTTAAAAAAATCAGCTTTTGTTCAAAATTTTAGATTTTATTGTCACGCCCCTGATTTTTAACACAAATAAAAATCGACATATAATCCCATAATTATACATGCGTGATCGTTCAGCCATCAATACAAAATACCTGGACACTTTTTTCCTTTAAACCACGTACATACTGATGCCCTGAACCCTCAAAATTAATATACACTCGCTCCCCACAGAGTTATATATTACACAAGCTTACGAATTAAATTGTCAACAACAAAATAAAACGTAAATGCTCCTCAGAGCTCACTACAAGCGGAAGTCTTAATAACGGTAAAGTCACAAAATTGGCTTCCTATCGTAAAGCTGCAAGCACGCTACCTCAGTTTCAGCCACGATTATCCTGACCTGCAGGATTAACCCCTACACCGTTTGAATGGTGCACCGGGTTGCCACACAACAAACCCGATAAGCTTTTGCAAGCCCGTATGAGTAACTCAAAACCACACATGCACAACTCGCCCAATGAGGAAACCCATCAACTCATAAAAAGGGACACACACCCTGTTTTCCCAAAACAACACATTCTTTTCCCAAAAGAAACAAATACAAGTCACCCCGTGACCAAAAGCATAATAATTGAAACTCTGACAATTAAATATGATACACAAGTCCTCCCCGGACATTTAAAAGAAAGAATCCCCGAAACTCCCTTTTAAAACACATTCTCGAATCAACACAAGTCACCCCGTGACAAAATCATATAAATCGTTAACCTAACAATTCAAATATGATAAATCGATCCAACCTGGATAAAACATCAAGTCGGTCCAACCTGGACAAAACAACACATCGGTCCAACCTGGACAAAACATCAAATCATATTGATTATTAACCTAACAAATCGAATATGATACACAAGTCATCCCCGAACATTTAAAAGAAAGAATCCCCAAAACTCCCTTTTCAAAGCACATTCTCAAATCAACACATGTCACCCCGTGACAAAATCATAATAATTGAAACTTTGACAATTAAATATGACACACAAGTCCTTCCCGGACATTTAAAAGAAAGAATCCCCGAAACTCCCTTTTAAAAAAACACGTACTCATGAGCATCAGATAGCTCCCTGCTACCCCCCATGATGTACCATGGCAACAGACTAGAGCTCTAACTGATCGTATCCACTCACCCGGCCAAAGGCGTGAAGTCCCGATATATTTGCCTGAGGTCACTCCCAACAACCTCGAATCCTCAGACCTCCCCAGTCATCAGATCAACACATTTCAAAGCGGTCACTCAGGACCAAAAGTTACTTAACTCTCAAAAGGAGATGTCACCCCGTGACCTCCGATCATCAGACCTCCCCGGTCGTCAAATCAAAACATTAAATCAAATCAAAAGGAGAAATCACCACTTGTGACTCTCAGATCTTCCGACCCCCGGTCGCTAGATCAAAACATTAAGCAACTCACACCAAATCTTGACACTTTTCAAACAATAGGAATTCCCAATTCCTAAAACAACGTTTCCCGAAAAGTCAAGCCTAAAAACAATAGAATGAAACCCATCATTACCTCTTGCATAATTCACCCCTCAATCCATAAGAATATACATATTTCACGTAAATATATATATACGTGGTCATTCACTCAGGAATGCCACTAATACCAACTATAGTTTGCAGTTAACTAAATAACTCTCAAAACAATAAAGGTACTTTGTTCGTAAATGAACATTGTGAGATTCAAGGTTCTAAAAATCGGCCTAGGCGGCGCTTGGGCTCTAGGCGCAGCATTTCCGTCCCGATTCTCCCCTAGTCGAGAGAGCTGGGCGCTGGGAGTAAAGTCGGCCGCCTAGGCGGCGCTGGGCGGGCTCTGAGCCGTCGGCGCCTAGGCGCGTTCTGTAATTTTTTTTCTTCTTAAAATCTGTTAATTTGTTAAAAGAATAAAATCTCTCAGACTCGAGTCACTCGACTCTCGACTCAAAAGTCAAAACCTAAACTCGAACTAGTCTCGAGTCTCGACGAAATCCGAAAGCCGAACGCCGCTCCCTCGTCCCTCAGACTCTCAGTCACTCTCCGAGTCTCCGGCCAGCTCTCTAGCTCTCCAGCTCGCCGGTAAATCGAATTTGTGTGTTTGTGTTTTAGTCAAATTTCAATTTCTAGGGTTTCAAACTTTCAATCTCACAATTTCTGGGTTCGATTCGATTTCTTTTCAGGGCTTTCTGGGTTAGATTTTGGGTTCGATTTATGGGTTCAAGGCTTCTAGCTCGGTGATTCTTCAAGGACGAAGCCTGGTGATTCTTCAAGCACCATTTCTGGGTTCGATTTCTGGCCTTCTGGGTTCAAGGCTTCAAGCTCGAATCTTGAAGCTTGATTCTTGAAGCTCGATTCTTGAAGCTCTATTTGCATAGCTCGCCAGCCCCGATTCTTGAATCTTCAATTTCTGGGTAAGTTGCTGCCTTGGTTAGTTGCTTTTGGTTCGATTGTTCGAATAATGCTTGGTTGAATATTGAATATTGCTTTTGGTTGGAATGGTAGATTGAATGAATATTGAATATGCTTGAATCTTGATGCTGCCTTAGTTAGTTGCTGAACGCTGTTGGTTCGAATAATGCTTGGTTGGAATG
Organism: Rosa rugosa; assembly: GCF_958449725.1. Lineage (NCBI taxonomy): Eukaryota > Viridiplantae > Streptophyta > Magnoliopsida > Rosales > Rosaceae > Rosa > Rosa rugosa. The sequence continues at coordinate 8,294,482 of NC_084825.1, forward strand.
TTGCTTGATGAATATTGAATTAGATATATTTAGACTTTGAATTGCAAATTTGGATTTGGTTACTGAATTGCAGATTTGCAGGTTGTTTTTGCAGTTGTTTTAGGCTGAGTTTTGCAGGTTGGAATGTCGGTCCTGTTGAACAATTGTTTTAGCCTCTGTTTTGCAGTTTTGGTAAATTGAATTGCAGATTTTGATTTGGTTACTGAATTGCAGATTTGCAGGTTGTTTTTGCAGTTGTTTTAGGCTGAGTTTTGCAGGTTGGAATGTTGGTCCTGTTGGACAGTTGTTTTAGGCTTTGTTTTGCAGTTTTGGTAAATTGAATTGCAGGTTGTTTTAGTTAATGTGTAACCTGTGTTGGACTTCTGAGTTTTGAATTAGCCTCTGTTTGGCTCTGTTTTGCTGCTTTTGCAGTTTTATATAATTATATGTTATAAAAAAAAAAACAAATAAAAAAAAAAACCACCTAGTCCCCGGCCTTCCGCCCGGCTAGCGCCTAGCGTTTTTTAGAACATTGGTGAGATTACTCACCTCAAAACTCCCACTGCGTCTTCAATAAAGAACAAAGCAGCCAATCCACAAAATAACCGTCCAAAATACTTCGTCCAGTACCTAATCACATACGGTTTCAACTTAGTAACGATTCACATTTGATTTAAGTCCGAAACCCCTATTTTGAACTAAAATCCCCAAAGTGGCGCACATCGAGGCAAAACCACATCCGAGACCTCCCAAAGTCTTCGGAATACTTCCACGATCGATATGACCAACTCACAAGTCGATCGGAAGCTCGAATCCTCATGGATCGAATACATCCACCGGTATGAAACGGTAAAAATCATAACAAATCCATACTAACTCCAAAATTTGCATACTATAGATCAAAACGCTCGTATCAACGAGTAGAACATATATAATACCAAAAACAGTTCCCTACATGGCCGGAACGCTGCCACAGGCGGTGGCACACCGCCGCCGGCCAAAACTCAATATTTCACAAAACTCCCAACATCAAAGCTGTTCATCTAAGCATGCTTGTGAATTTTCATAACTAGCTCGAAGTCATAAAACAAGCATAAAGGGTCGAAAACTACCTCACAAGTTTTGAATTTTTGCTCAATCCGAGTTGAACCGATTTCCACGTAAATCGATCCAAACAAACACCATAGATCGATCCAGAAGGCTCCCACAAAGTCAAAGAATGAAACTTGAAGCCGTGCCGTCGCCGGAGCTACGTTTTCCGGTCGGGTCTGAAAACCTCAATCTTTGCCTTCTTGCAGCGCCGCCGTGGAGGAGAATCGCTGCTAGAGGACACCAGAGGGAGGAGCAGACGGCTGAGACGAGCTAGTCTGGAAATTTTCACGGTCAGAGATCGCCGGAAAAGTCGGGTCGGGTCGGGTCAGACGGAAGGTTTCGTTTCTGAAGGAGTCGACCGAGAGAGAAGGGAGAGAGAAGATGGTTTCCAAAAATGGAAATGAGGAATTATGAAAATAATTTTGGAAATCCTCTATTTATACTAAAACGGAAACTTTTTCCGAAAGCCATAACTTCCTCATACAAACTCTGATTGACGCGTTCCACATGTCCACGAACTTGTATCGACGCGGTCTACGACTTTCGTGAAGGAAGTTTTCGGAGAATCCCAACGTATAAAAAGTCAACATTAGCACTCCCCTAAAACCATACTTTTCAAATACTTAATTCGTCCAAAATACTTCCGCTCCGTCCACGAGCCACGAAACCGTTTTATAATCATAAATTAGATTCCGGAAATTCCTCGGAAAATAATTACGAATTTCCGGGGCATCACATTTATTGTGTTTGGTAAATAAATAAAAAACAGCTTTAATTGAAAGTTATAGGTCACTGGCAGCAGATTTTAGAAGCAGCCTAGAGGTTGCTTTTAGAAGCTGTTGTGGATAAAAACATACTCTGCATTTGTTTTATGTATTGACAGCACTTTTAAAAATATTATTTACCAAACACGAAACTGTTTTAATTCACAGCTGATTATTCTCACAACACAGCAGCAGTAGTTTTTTTTTAAAAGTCATAGCAATCCCAAACTAGCCCTAAGAGATATACATTCTCAATAGGTAACTTTTTTTTTTTGTCTGACTTCTCAATAGGTAACTAGATAGAGTCTTGTTATTTATCTTAAACTAAATCAGTTCTCATTTACTTAGAGCAACTCCAACAGATTCCCTATATTTTGATTTTTCTCTACTTTAAGGAAAAATAAGTCTCTTTTGCTCCAACAGATTCCCTATAACTATCTCTATTTTAGGGAAAGTGAGGAAAGAGAAAACCAAATTCCCTATATTTACAGCAAACTCTAAAATTTTATGGAAGAATATGAAGATTTTAGAGATTGTTGTAAAATAGGGAATCTGTTGGAGTTGGAAAAGAAAAAGAGGCTAAAGCTTTGATTTTTGTTTCCCTATAATACATAAATTATAGGGAAGCTGTTGGAGTTGCTCTTAATGCTATGAGATAATGTGAAGTCCATATTTTCCAACAGTTTGTCGTCGATTGCTCAATTTTGTGATGCGTGTTCTTTCTGGGCGTTCTTTTTTTTTTTTTTGTGCAGAAACATATTCATAGGAGGCTTGGCGAAGACCACCACCTTAGGTAAGATTTTTCCTATGTAAACTTTTGTTGGGTATCGATTAACTTCCCGCGTTGAATTTAGTATGAGAATTGATTTTAGTTGAATTTACAGCAGCCCAGTGATTGAGCGAAGGAGAAGAGGACGGATTTGGGTCGGGGTTTGTTTTGGCTTCCTTTCTTTTGATTTAAAAAGCTTCCATTTGTCTCGTGGAATTTTTATTTTTAATCTTTTATTAATTGAATTCCAGCCATCAAGGGGTACTCTGTGATTCAAAGGCAGGATCTGATGCTTCGGACAGTATCTTAACTAGGTGTGCTCTTTGAGAGAAACTGGGTTTATATCTATCTCTCTGATTCTTCTCTATAATTCATGTAATTGAACTTTGTGTATTGATTTCCGTGGTTTGAGCAATGGCAGTGTTGGACGATGGGAATCAGACGCAGGGGAACAGTTTCATATATGTGACTTTTGATTTTCGATTGTAATGTTTATTAGGTTTTATTTTTTCCATTAGTGTTTCTTTCCGGTTCTTCATTTTTTAGTTAGTTTCTGTTCAGCTGTGGTGTTACATTGTTTAGCTGTTAGAGATTTTTAGCTAATCACTTTGGAATGAAACTGCTGTGTGATTGCTTATAGTTTTGGGAGGACTTGAACTGTTTATACATGCGAAGTAGTAGTGTAAATGTCTACAGTTTATTAATGTTGGAACCATGGTTTCTCCGATAGTTTTTGCACGCCGTAGTTTGTCTTATCTCATGAGTGAAATGCCACAGGAAGCCTTGAATAATGCATCACAAGCCCAGGTGATTTCCCCTATTTGGCATATTGCATCCTATTTGCAAGCTGCAGCTCTTTTTTTACTTGGAAGGGATGATTATAGAATAAAGATATTTTAGGCAGAATTATTGTATTGATTCATTCATCATATATACAGAACACCTACTTGTACAGCTAAGGATCTCCAACAAGTCAGGAGATCAATAAGGAATGATAACTAATACAATTACAATTGAATGCTAATTGATACAGCACATTCTAATAGATCAATCCTAATCATACCAAGATACACTATCAATCTAATTGAATGTCAAGATACACTTTCCAACAATGATGAGGCACAAGTAGCCCTCAAAGAGCGTTGTGTACTTGAAACTAAAAGGAAAGCAACTGCTTGACAATTTAGTTCAGAAGACCTAAACCCGAGTCTCTTTCCCTTTTATTGGATTGCTGTTTTCTGAGAGATGAGCATAGGACTGCAGAAACAGGGATCATAATTTTTTGGCAACTTGCTCAAAGACTCAAATCAATCAGTTTGGTCCCCTTGCATTGGGTGGGAGTAACAGGGAAACTTCTGTTGTTAATTACAAATCCGCCCTTCATTGTTGTTCATTTTCCTGTTTCCAGTACAACAATCTTGGGAAATCACTATGATGCATATGGAACATTATATTTATGTAAAGGGTTCTAACTTTTGTGGATGTTGCATTGACAAGGTCAAGGTGAATAGAAAAAATTGCCATTACCATGGGTTTTATTTATGTACAGTACCATTTGTCATGGTCACTCCTGTTGACTTGAAATCAGGTACTCATGTTCTGTTAGCACCTGTTAATAAAATTTGTTTGATTTATGTACAGTGCCATTTGTCATGGTCACTCCTGTTGACTTGAAATCAGCTACTCATGTTCTGTTAGCACTTGTTAATAAAATTTGTTTGTTATTGTGGAATTCATAACCGTGCTATGAGTCTGTCTTCTCGATTTGCAGGTAATTAGGGGTTAGCTGGAAAACATGTCATGGTTTTGATTATCAATCATAGTGGAAAAATCTGTAATTCATGTGGAATTGCAAGCAATCTCTGAAGCCCACTAGGCTGGAATAAAATTGAAATTGAGTCCCGTGACATAGCGCGGGTGCTCTTTCTAGTACTACAGAAGCAACAAGAGAATTTAGTTGTTCAAGCTGCAGGAGGAGGAGATGTGCCTGCAGTATATCCCATTCTGGATAAAAATGCAGCCATCTCCTCCAATCTCCGTCCCAGATTAGCCATTTCATCACGATGCTGTTGAACCATGTCACTCTGGAGCTGGATAAGCTGGTCAATAGTGGTAGTGGATCTGGATGCACCCTCAGTATCTGCCACACCATCTCTGCCCTTCTCCAACTGCTCAAACTTGTTGATTCCATCTGTATAGTAGGCGACCACACTTTCCAATCCCTCCTTTGTGAGAGCAAAGGCTTCTACTTTTGTAGGACATTCTACATATTTCTCCAACACAGTAGGATGTCTCAGCTCAGGGGCAGTGGGGTTTGCCCAGGTCAGAAGCTCTTCCCCAATGACACCGTGTTTCTTTATCATTCTTTCAACATCGCCTCTCTCCGTTTCTATTTTTCCTTCATTGTAAGTCGTCTTAGTCACTGTAATTTCACCTTCTACAACGATGAGCATCCGATCAATTACGCTAAGTGGATAGAAGATGCAGCTATGCTGCGGGAGTACCAGCGGCTCAAGAGACATACAGAAGCGACTCAACACGTCTTCATTAACGTCTTTAAGTACAGGAACCTATATATATAGATACATGGATTATATTTAAATACATTAACTGGACATGACAGAATGTACGAGCCTAAATAATTTTCTCGATAGTTTTTATTTTTGCTAAGAATAGCTACCAAAGTAAAAGCATATCTAACGGTATAAGTTACTTTTTATTTAAATTTAGCTAAAGTTAATAAATATAGCTATTGATTTAATAATGTTGTTTTAGCAGTAGTAGCTATTTGTAACTCACTATGCCAAAAATCTCAACAGACGACGCTTCTCACACAACGAAATTTTTTTTTCCGTCGTGTGTTGATGGAAATTCTTCATACAACACATTTAAGAAACTTTCGTTGTACAAAGATGCTACAGTTCAAAAATTTTCAGAGAGAACAATATTGCACAACAGTTATAAAGAATGTTATGTTGTTTGAATGAAAAAAAAAATAGCGGGACATTTTCCCCCTACCTTTACTCATATTTGGCTCCAATTTCTGACTCAAATGCACTACCAAAGTACTACTTTGCACAACAGAATACTTATATGTGTTGTAGGATCGAAACTTGGAAATTGTCACACAACATGTATATTCATTGTGTTGTCCAATTGAGGGAGATAACATTGAAAAGATTAATGTGCCCCAAAATGAGTTTCATTCCCCCCAGAATGACCAAATTTTGGCAAATGATTTGCAAGCTCCTACAACAGAATGACTTTTTTTGTTGTTGTGTGAATGGGAAAGCCATCCGAGCGCCAAAAATGAGCTTGTGCTTACACATAATAGGCGGGAGTTTTCATTTTGTGTCCCTCAGCTGAAGTTTAAAGTGTAGACAATCACACAACACAACATCATTTATGTGTTGTCTGATTTTATTATAAAAAATAGAAGACAAACTATGTCTCGCATCAGGGCAAACTCAATACACCTTGCCATTTTGTAAGACCATGTCTCCAACAGTCTTCTTCTCTCCCCGAAACACAAGTCATTGATTACCTCTTCGTCCACAGCCAATCTTCGCGTCTGACTCAAAAGCTAATTCGGCATCCAACCGAAGCACCCAGCTCCTAGCCTGAGCGTCTAGTGGATTTCACCCTCTCTCCACTGAGACCTGCATCCCTCACATCCCTAATCATCAAACTCTCAACTCCCGCCCCCTACAATTTCTTCAATCATCGAAACCCTAACTCGCTCTCTCTAACTCATTCACGGCCCCCTCGTACTCCACCATACTCTGAAGCTCGTCTCTGACCTGGCATCGGGACAGCCCACCTCTCCGGCCTCGTCTTCGCCTCCGTTCGCTCCGACTCAGTGAGTGAGCTTCTTAGAGATCGATGCAAACTCTCCACTATCTCTATCGCTAAAGCCGAAGGTATTACAGCAAATTCACTAATTAATTGACTTCGATTTCGTTTATGGTTTTCTCAGTTTTCAATTCTCGTTCTCCTAGCAGTGAAGAGAAGCGGCTTCTTGGGCTATGAAGCCTCGAGTTGGGGAACGATTCCGAGTCGGGCGGAAGAACAGTAGTATATCCAAGCTGTGGCATGAATTGGGTTGCTTCTTGCTGCCTTTTATTTAAGTATAGTCAATGGGTTTTGTGAGTTTTACTTGTTTCATCATTAGCTTTGGTGAAAGTGTGTTTCTTTTTAAGAATCAAAAGTTGCTTTGCTTGAGTACTAAGGTAAATTTGGCTCCTTTTGAGAACATCCATTTCGACTGACTCAAATTGGATTCTTTTAGTGTGTCTTCTTTTCGATTTGTACTGATAATACTCATCAAGTTTTTCTTTGAACAGTCTTGGTATTTGGCTTCATTTTCAATCTAACATTATGTTCCATGGAAGATACTTAATTCATACATATATATGAAACTGCAAGCTATGTGTATTGATTGATATGACTGCCACTACAGCTTGCTTCATTGACTTGGATTGGAAATTTAAAAACAGGCATCATGCCGTTGTTGTTGTTGTTTTTTTTTTTTTTGTTAGTTTAATCACTTTAATGATCTTTTTCTTTTGGAGAGTAGAAGCCAAGTCAAGTCCGTGTTTTCTCTCATACAGGGTACTGATTCCTCTATTTTTCCAGAGGTCAGCAGTGGCATGGAATGGATTAATGTGCAATGCAGAGGTCCCGTAGAGCTCTTTTGCATCGAAGAGCTTTGGAAAAAGTCACCACTGGAAGGAGCCGCTTGTATAAGGTGTCTCTATCTTTAATTTTTGCTCTGTGGGGGTTTGTCTTCCTTATCAACTTATGGTTTAGTCATGGTGATGGACAAAGAGGTAATCTCGCTACTAAATGTTCTTTCTCTCATATAGTCTTTTGTTGGCTTTCACTATGAATTATTCTGCCGTGTTTGATTGTATATGATGGATCTCCAAGTTTTGGTTGGGGTACAATACTTTTCTGATGCGTAGCATAACTTAGAATTGGCCTCACCTTAATCTTGCTTACCGGAAACATTCAGCGAGTCATTGTAGTGATTTGAAAGTTTTGGAGATGCTTGCTAGAATTCTGGTTTACTGATTTAGACATTTAGTTAATTAGCTATGATCGTTCGAGGTGATGCTCTTAGCAGGTTGACATTCAATGTATGACTGATTTTAAAATTGTGCATGGGAAGAATTGGGGAGTTTACAAACCAATAAAAGCATATCATTCTCCTATATTATATTGCAGTATAGTTTACAGATTGAACTGCATATGATTAGAGAAGGTGTATAAAGTCATGTCCTCATGGACTCATGGTTATGTGTGTCTAGTATCTGCAACATATATTCTTCATGCCTAATAATCAAATGCAAATAATACCTGAAAACTAGTTGGAAATATGAAGGATCCAAAAACATGTAATTGTTGGTGAATTTTGATAATGTCAAACTTAAGGAGATGTTTATTTAGTTTGCAAATACTATTTTGTTAACGAGACGTTGGTTCTTCTAGAAAACTATTAATTAATATTGGTACTTGATATGTTTCAAATCCGAGTCTCAAGTCTTTCCTATGGTTTTTCTTTGATTAGGAAACCCTCTTTATGAAATATGATGTCGTCCTCCTTGATGTTGTAACTAGCTATTCTGAAGCATAAACAATGCAGGTTGTTAAAGTGAAATCAGGCATCTCAAGGTCTGGTTCATTCTCTATTATATCTTATTTGCTTTACCGGAAAAGAAAAAAACCATTTGGGGACAGGCTGTGATTAGTGTTCTTTTTGGTTGGCTTTTATATATTTTTTATAATCAACATGCATTTATGCACAAGGGATTTAGATTATCATGACAGCACACATAGTTCTTATTTTAATATATGTTTGATAATCTCAAACCTTATTATGGCTCCTCTTTTTCTAATTTTTGGTTGTACACAATGAGACATGGTAGTATTCCATTAGAATTGAACTACATCCTTCCATCCTTGTAATTCAAAATGACAAACATTTTTTGTAATGTGGGATCATGATGACCAGTTTTGGAGCACAAGATTTCAAAATTGTGTTCACTTTCTTATTTGGCTCTAAGTGGGGAATTTATGCAAGTTAGGAACATCTGGGGCTTGTGCATTGCAATGTAATGTAGTGCGGTGAGTTTATCATGGACAGAGAGTAGTATTGAAAGGCTGGGAAGTTGTTCAGAATAAGATAGTTAGATGTGATTTTATGTATTACCAAATAGTTGCTGTAGAATATCATAAGTCTTTATGTGTGTGTGCGCCATCCTGTCATTTATGAGTTCTTGCTTTACTATTTTAAAATCAGTACCCCTTGCAAATCATGATTGCTTAAGTGGCTTAGCTGCATCATTGAAATTCGGTATTAAGTTATCATGAGAAGAATCATGCAGCTACTTTTCTGAGCAGTATGCTAATGGAATCGTTTGATATTTCTTTGTTCCCTACACAATGGAAATGTATTTCCAAAAATTATGCAGTTTTTTTTTTTTTTTTTTTTTTTTTTGCATTGTTTGGTTAACTTTGTCATCTCTTATGCAGTTTTTTCCACAGGTTTCACCAGCGTGCATGGTGAGAGTTCGTCCGCAGAATATGCAAAGTTGATGAAGAAGTCACTAGAAAGTGAATTTGGACATGCTTTTGGAGCTAATCGCTCCAGAAGTTTTTCTGCTGCCTCTGTTTTGGTCCCTTTTTAAAGCAGCAATTATTTAGTTTCTTATGTTGAAGCTAACAATCTAGCAATTCTTTGTTCAAGACTTAAGGAAACGTGTCGTCAAGGTAATTGACTAATATTTACTTCTCTCACATGATGCACTGTTTCATATGGTTTTTTTAGTTGTGTCTGTTGATTTAGAAATACCACAGAGAAATTGTTTCTGGTTGCTAGTCACTACGAATTTAAGTTTTTGCATTTCTGTCATTTCAGGTTAAGCATGACGAACTTTTTACCCCTCTTTTTACTGACTTACTAGCATATCGGAAACTTTGGATGCTATATGTAACTCAATTTACATAACTTATTCTAGTAAACAAGTTTCTAACTGAATTTTACAGAAACTTTTATTCCTCTTCTAGTTCACGTGAGATTCACTTCTCTATTTAAATTTCCTGAGTTTGGTTGCGTACTTGCGTCCTTCTTGATATGTCTGTTTAGAGTTTGAAGTCTAATATATTCTGCACTGGTTATTAGCTTGTAATTTCATTGTAGTCATGTACTCTTAGCCTCTTTAAATTATTGTTTCAGGAATATTGTGCAGCAATGTGAATATTCAAATGTTAAAGCTACTGAACTGATTCTCCCACAGTTTGTGTTTTGAAAGATCACCTGTCTTCCAAAGTGGGGTTTGCATTAAGAGATGTAGATGCAAGTCTTTTTCTTTTGTCTTTTTCTGCAGCTTCTTGCGTGTAGCAACTCATGTGTAGTGTGGCTTTTGATGTGGGAATATTGTATGCTTCCTCTTGAAATAAGTTGTTGTTTTGTGTTTGTGGTTGTAGATTATTCAATTGCAGAGAAGTTAATTTATTCTCTCAAGTCAATTTTTTAAAGGTTTCCTTCCCTTGGCTTGTTAACTAACATTACATCAGTGGTTGCAGAAGTAGAAGAAAGAAAATAGGAGCAGCAGGAGCAGGCATTAGTAGTGGACGAAGTGGGCAAGCAATCATAAATAGTCCAATAATCACTGATCCATTTCTAGCACACCTCTGTTTTTGTCTTTGATGCAATGTAAGACAATAAATTGTCACTGATTCATGACTTTGGGGAACAATGACTAGCTAATACGAATATATCTTGGTGGATCCAATGTATTTTGAAGTTTATAGCATGGGTTGAAGTACTGCTAGTTCATTTGATGGTTTGCATCAAATTTTATTTCCATTTGATCACTACTGTTCATTAGGTAAAATGGATGTTTAAATGATCATACAACAGATTTCTCATATATCAGACAATGGTTTTTATCAAAAATTAAGTCTTCTAACTTACTCTCACACAACAGAAAACACTAGACCTCCGTTGTCTGACAAGTTCAACATACAACAACTTGAAAACATGCACTGTTGTTTGAAGGCAGCGTTGCAACTGCTGTGCAGCTGCACCTGGCATCTGCCGAGCCATCACACAACACTTTTAACACATACCCGTCTTCTGTGTGTTTGTCAGACAACTGTGTTCCACCGTTGTCTGAATTTTCATCAGACAACGGCTCGATCTACAATGGTTGGCTCTCCAAATCAGACAACAGTTTTCTTCTGTCGTCTGATAAAGATTTTGGCATAGTGACTGACCATAAATGATTTCTATATGAAAAAAGTGTGAACTCTCTCTAGCAAAGCCCTAGGGTTTTGAGCAGTGTACGGCGGCAGCAGCGGAAAATTTCTGGTTGTCGTTTGTTGTTAGTACCGGCAAGGTGCCTCATCGTGGCTGGGAAACCTTGGGCGTCTTGCTTCACAGTGGTTTGGTGGTGCCTGACGATTGAATCGCCTCCGATTTAAAGATAAACCAGATTGGCGTCGACTTGGTAGCGGAAGCTTGGTGCGTCTCGGCTGCCGGTGTCGAGGAGAGTACAGTAGTTTGGGGAGCCAGAGATTGCTTCTGTTGGTGCTTGATCGATCGGCGTCAGGATTGACAGTTGAATTCGGTTTTCTCCCCATCTGTGTTGCGATCGAGTGGTGCCGCTTCTGATCGAAAAACTGGTTTTCATTGGAAGGGGAATGGATACAGGGATGACTGTCTGGGTTGGACGTCCACCGGACGGGGCGGCGGCAGGCTGGCAACAGGGGAGTAGAGCTCTGGCCAATGGTTTTGTCTAGGGTTGGGCCTCTGGTCTGGGCCTGGACGATGTGGGCTTCATCTCTTTTGGGCCCAATTGAGTTGGTTTAATTCTCTTCAGAGTTGGGCCAGGTTGGAGGGTGCATTGACACCCTCATTCATTACCTAGTGCTTGGGCTAGCCTAGCCCGAGAGATGGACCTCCTTGGGCGATGTTGGGCCTTTATGGTCTCTAAAGTGCCAGTCATAACTTAGATCAAGGTTCTCCGGAATTGGTAATTATCTCGAGTTGGACTGGAGAAAGTGGCTTATAGATGAGGAATTGGCTCCTATTTGTTTGCTGGGAAGTAGCTTTCTATTTCGTACCACAATTGCATGAGTGGCGGATGATTGGCTAGAAGATGATTTTGCCTCAGAACACACGGAGTTGTTCTTTGTTTATGAGTCCACTTTAAAAGTGGGCTCCATTTGACTTGTAATGAGTTTGCAGTACTTAGATAGGAGTTTGGTTGTTACCCCGCCATTTTTCTGTCTTGAAATGGTATGTAGACTCTGGCTTTTTAGCTGATCATCTATGAAATGAACCTTCTATTTCAAAAAAAGTAGTAGCTATTTGCAAGTGATATACTATATTTTATCAAATTATAAACTGACATGTAGACAAAAAAGAAGAGAGAAATATAACTTTTGCTTTAGCTATTCTATTCTTGATTGTCTAGCTAAATATAGCTAGCCATTTTAGCTAAAGTTAGATTTAACTTAGCTATAGCTAGTCTATTGGAGTTGAGTTTTCCTTCAAAAATGGTTATATATAGCAAAAAATTGAATTTAGCTACTCTTTTGGAGATATGCCCTAAGACATATTTATTTGATGAGTAAAATCCACACTCCCTATTTTACAACCCACACTCATTCTTTCCTTTTTTTAGTTGAAATATATATGAAATACAAAATTTAAGTTATTAAAGACAAAATTTAAGTTACTAAAAAATAATATATGAAGTGTGCATTGTAAAATGGGAAATGTGGATTTCACTACCATTTATTATTCGTACTCCCCGTTTATTTATACTAGCAACATGCCCGCGTTTCTCGCAGGTGATATTGTGATGTTAATGAAAAATAGATTGACTAAAAAGATTAGTGGTTATTGTTTAAGGACACCTAGTTTGTTTGTCTGGCCAAACTCTTATTACTTGTCTGAGTTGTAATTGTGTTAATCTTACAAATTCTCGGAGATATCTTATTCATTGTAGGATTCAGTTTCCATGTAAGACTTATATTCTCTGTTTGTAATTGTTGAGAATATATACATCCCACATGGGAAAAATGGGACCTTGCCTATGAGTTTATAAGGGTTTGGGTCACTCCATCCATTGCTAATTGGTTTTGGATGTGAACCCCAGATTACTTTATCATAGTATCAGAGCCAGGTTATCCCATGTGTGCATGCCTCATAGCTACACGGGCTTCACGTCACTCAAAGTTGTCCACGTGTATGGCTTGAAAATTCACCACACGTGCGGGGGCGTGTTAAGAATATATACATCCCACATGGGAAAAATTGGACCTTACCTATGGGTTTATAAGGGTTTGGGTCACTCCATTCATTGCCAATTGGTTTTGGATGTGAACCCCAGATTACTTTATCAGTAATCCTCTATATAAAAAACCCCAATTATATATTAATGAAAGCACAGATCATTCTCTCCGTATTTTTGATTTCCTAAAACATGTTATCAACACGAAACCCTAACCCTGAAACAAATACCCAAACCCTAAATCTGAATACAAAACCTTAAAACCTTTTCTGCCTTGGCCACTCACCTTGAAGCCCTCGACCCTAGAAGTCCAGAGCTGACGACAGAACCGCCAGAGCCTCAGAAGCAGAAAGAGATCCTCTACTGGAAAAGTACCGAACCGGCCGCCTGAACAACTGAACCGCCCGCTGGAAACAGCTTCGGCCAGCCAACGGCCAGCACCGGCCAACCGCAGGCCAGACTCATTTTTTTCCAACCAACCTCCAACCAAAAGATCCAGCGACCCCTGTTTACCCTTTTCCAGGTAAATTTTTCAAAAAGTTCCAACTTTCTAGTACTTTTCTTTAAGAGTTCAATCTTTTTTTTTATTCGGGGACTCGCAACCTCCCTTCTCCTACTCTCCACTTCATCTTTTGTGGGGAGACCTAAGTCGAACTGTGGAAGTTCGTGCTATCTCCAAACTTGGAGCTTGTTGAGGTCTCCAAAGTTAGAGTTTGTTGAGAATATACGATCGACCACATACACATCATTGTTTCGATCTAGTCCAATATCTCTTGGAATCGAATTTCTTAGGAGCGATTACATTTAGAAATTCCTAATTTCTTGGGAGCAATTACTCTCAGAAATTTCTATTGTTTTCGTGGTAGCTATTTTCGCTCCGAAACTAACCCCTTTTCTTGTTCCTTTTAAGGATGAATAACCTGAACAAACTGGACTTTGCTCCATTGGGGACAACTGGCTCTAAATATCACAAGTGGGTTTGTGATGTTCGCCAACATCTCAAGGCTCAAGGAATCTTAGATTCGATTCTTAAGCCTAGCCAGGACGTGCCAACTGTTGAGTAAGCTCAAGCTTTAGAAGCAAATATAGCAGCATTGGAGGCAAATAAGGTGAAAGCTGTCATCCTAATGACCCGTCATATGGTTGATTCATTCTAGTATGAGTATCTGAATGAAAAAGACCCCAGAAGGCTATGGGTCTCACTCGAAGAATGCTTTGGCAACGTCCATGACTCCCTGCTTCTTGACCTAGAAGTGAAATGGCATAATCTCTGCTTATGTGATTTCAAGATAGTTCTTGATTACAACTCAGAAGCCATTCGCATTAAATCCTTAATGAAATTATGTGGTAAAACGATCACAGATGCGATGATGATTGAGAGGACTCTCTCCACCTTCCCCATTTCTGCATTCATGGTTGCTAAAAGCTATCGAATCGATGTTGTTGCAAAACAAATTACATGGTTTTATGAGCTCATTAGATCATGAATGTCGCTGAAAAACATGACAACATCCTTGTGAAGAACTATAATTTGAGACCCGTGGGAATAGAAACTATTCCGGAGTTCAATTATAGTCACGCCCCAATGGGAGGGCACGGAAGGTAACCGCCAAAATAGGCGGACACGGAACCGAAGAGGTCAATGTGGAAAAAGAGAGGGAGGCAACGCCTCTGGCCATGTTGGTGGTGCCACCAACACTAAGTGCCACCCTAATGACGTTTTCAAAGTGCCTCAATCAAGGGAGTCTTTGCACAGAGATGTATGTCCTCGATGTGGAGCATCCGGTCATTGGACACACATTTATAGAGCTCATGAGAGTATTGACATCGCCTACGAATCATATTGTGAAGCAAGAAAAGCTCACTATGTGGAACAAGAATATCAAGAAGGTGATCTTGAACTAAGGGTTGAAGGCTTCAAATCAGGCCAAGATTAAGAGACTAGCGATTTTGAATAAAGTCTTCATTTTTCTAAGAGATGTAATAGGCAATTGCCATATATTTTGTACTAAATGGAACTGGTTTAGTTTTTCTTCAACTAGGCTCATCCAAAGCGAGTATGATGTCGAGGACGGTTTTGATGTCGAGTATGATCTCTTGGATTTATATCGGCTTTGACACGACAGGATAGGTTATCCTAGTCATGGTATGATAATCCATCTACTAAAGACTTCACACAGACATCCAATCTTTCGAGCGAAACGAAGGAATCAAATGTTGATTCCTGGACTAAGTATGACCGCCGCCGCCTTCCATATCCATGACGGCATGGATGGCGTCCATCATGGTGATGGCGCCTCGGGTGATGCTATAGTCACCAACTTTTCTTCCAATAGCTTTTAAGACGCTTAGGCCCTAACCAAAATCCTCATTGGTTGCTTCTAAGGCCCCTCGCTCATTCTACAAAGCATGTTCCTTAGGGAAATTAGGATTGAGACCGTCCTACACAAAGGATACAAAAATACTCATTTTGTTCTTAAATAAAATCCGGATTCTGTGGACCGATTCAACCAACTTGCGGACGTTTAAATATTTCATGATATTGTTTGACGCGTAAACACACTGGTCACGTGTTGTGCCATTGGGTCCGCTTGTAATGCTGCTTATACTACACTCCTAACACAGATTATATGGTGATGGGCTCACTCCCCGGATCATCCTATTTAATCAATTCGATTTGACAATGCTAAAGAGTTTACATCGAAGATTTTCTATGATTATTGCATATCACTGGAACTGATGTTGGACATCACATTCCCATGTACACACTGAAATGGTCTCGCAAAAATGACTACAATGGTAGCCCGGACATTGGTAATGTGTACCAATCTCCCTATATCCTCTTAGGGTTATGCAATATCAAATGCAGCTATGCCAATTCGTCTACGACCCACCGCCACTCAATCTATCTCTGCATTACAACTAGTGACTAGGTACCAGTATCTCATACTTACGCATATTTGAGTGCACCATTTGTGTGCCTATTGTGCCGCCACAGCACACCATGATAGGTTCTCACAGACGAATGGATATGTTGGATATGAATCTCCAACAATTGGCTGCCACTTAATACCCTTGTTAAGCGATCTCTTTACTGCTAGATTAACGGAATTGTCACTTTGATGAGACAGTCTTCCCGTCGTTAAAGGGAGGTAAGAACACGGATGTTCAACAGGAACGTCATAAATTGTCGTGATCTGTCCCAACAATGTCTCATCTCGATCCCCACTAAAGTGACGAGATCACAAATATCTACTGCAAATATGCATGCAAGGATGGATGTCCTTACAAGAGGACGTAACGCCACCTTGCACGGAGGTAGGCATGACACCAATGCCATGGAGAGTGGCACTCTAGAATCACAAGTCATGGCCCCAGCTAGGATGCATGGAAGGCCCGTGGGTTCGAAAGATACTTGGGCACAACTCAATCCTTTGGTCATCGATACTCAAAATCCCTCTCATGAGAATGTTCCGGATTATGGTTATCAGTTGGGACACGCCTCAACGTGAGAACCAATTCCTGAGAATATAGAGCTCTTTGAAAATTACACTAGTGTATGTGAGACATGGGATAGAAACTCCATCATGATTGATGATGTATTCGTGCATGAGTTTGTTGAGTCTGATGATAATGGACCACGCTCGGTTGATGAATGAATGCCAATGTAGAGGAAATTGGCCTAAATAGAAAGATGTGATCCAGGTTCAGTTGAATTCTCTAACGAAGAGAAAGATTTTTCGAGCCAGTGATGCCAACACTTCCTAACATAAAACATGTTTAATAGGTCTTCGTTAGAAAGGGTGATGAGAAAAAGAGATGGTAATCTTGCCTTAGAGCGCAAGGCTTCTCTCAAAACGTCCTAGAATCGACTACGATGAGACATATTCTCTCGTAATGGATGTCATTGCACTCCACTACCTTATCAGTTTGTAATTTCCGAATAACTGAACATACAGCTTGCAAATGTGGTCATTATGTATCTTTATGGGGATCTAGATACAGAATATATGTGAAGGTTCCTAGTAAACTTCATTTACCCAAGCCAAGTGGCTCTAGACCACGGAGCACGTTTGCAAAGAGGTTAAAACGCTCACTAAGTGACTACTTGATTGGGAAATGATATGCCCACACGTTTCCATGACAAATTTCAGATTCTATCGTAGTTCATGTTGGTGACATGATCTTCAGTAGAAGCCCTAAAAGTGTTAAAGGAAACCGCTGAATATATACTTGAAATTCGAGTTAGAGATGAAGGATCTTGGGAGAACACAGTTTTGTCTATGTTTGGAACTTGGGCACCGTATTGATGCTTAGACATTTTAATAAGGTCAAGCCTTCAAGCACACCTATAATATAATCATCGATAGTCTTGATCCTAAAAAGGATCCTCTTTGTTCGAATGATGATGACGAAGATGTGCTAGAGGCAAAAGTGCCCTGCTTAAGTACAATAGGTACATTATTGTACTTAGCTCAATGCACTTTACCGGACATCTCATTTGCAATGAACTTGTTAGCTAGACATAACTCTGCGCCAACGTGAGGCCATTGGACTGGTGTTAAAGATATCTTTCGATACTTGAGATGTACGATTGATATGGACTTGTTCTATCCTACAGAAAGATGATGGATTAGGACCCATCACACACCAGGAATGCCGCCAACACTGGTCTGCATTCTCTATCTCCATCCCAAATCAACATTAGTTTCTTGGAAGGTTTTGCTGATGCTGGGTATCTCTCTGACCCACACAATAGTCATTTCTAAACAGGTTATGTGTTCACCATGGGTAAGACCGCGATATCTTGAAGATCTACAAAACAGACCATAGTCGCTACATCTTCGAACCATGCAGAGATTATTACTCTTCATAAAGCGGTTTGTGAATGTATAGTTGTGTGCCTGGCCCAAACTCTGATTACTTGTCTGGAGTTGTAATAGGGTTAGTCTTACATATATTCTCGGAAATATCTTATTCATTGTATGATTCAGTTTTCATGTAAGACTTATATTCTCTGCTTGTAATCCTCTATATAAAGAGATCCCTATTATCAATGAAAGCACATATCATTCTCTTCCAATTTCTGATTTCCTAAAACAGTTATTTATTTTTTGGACATAAAATAACAGTGGTTTGGCTATTTTTTCAATTTACATTTTTATCTATTTATATTTTATTAATTTAATTTAATAATTATGTTATTGAATGATATAACTTCAAAATTTAGTGAAGCTCTTTTAACACTAAAAGAGGGCATTCATTTATAGTAGCAAAGATAGATGGATCTTACATACCTTACTCAGAGAATTGATGCAGATCTGCTTCTTTATACGATATTCGATATCCCAGGAAAGACCAACAGAGAACAGATACTTGACATCCACCTCAGCATCAAAGTTCTTTTCCAGTACATTACTAGCCTTCATGTGTTCCATGACCAATGTCTTCAGATCTTCGTCCCGGACGTTTCTTGACAGCCACTCAAGTATCTTCATCTGTTTTTGCTTTAACTTCTCTGATCTTGTAGTTGTCAGCTCCCCATATGCCTGTTTTACAAATTAGAGATGAAGAATCTCAAATCTCATTTATAATGCATCACAAGCGGAAAAGGATGGTCTTTGGGGCCCCCTTTATAATTCTTGCCAGTCGATATAATGAATAATAATTAATGACAATAAGACCAAGCAAATCAATTACTTGGGAATCATTTTAACCTTGTATACTAGCCCCGGATCATTCGATCCATCTGGGGACTTACACCGCCGCATCATGTCGGATACGTATTTGAAGTTAGGAAAACCTCTGCATGCGAGAGCGAAGGCTTCTACTTTTCTTTCGCACTTGACATCTCGGGCTGATGTAGGAAAAGGGTCGTTCTCGCCGATAGTCAGAACCTCTTCTCCATAAACTTCACCTTTCTCAAAACGTGGTTTACGGATTTTCATTGTGGATGAGGTGCCTGCTTCAGGTGCAACATTAGCTCTGGTGTTGTCTGTATAGAAAATTACGCCTTCTGTGATGATGAGCATTCTATCAATTGACTTTCCTGCTTGAACCACGCAGCTATTCTCCTTGTAGACTACTGGCTTGAGAGCATTAATCACTACTGCTTGAAGAACATGATCAAGGATGGATACCTGTTCATATATTGTTTTTGTAATCAATATAAGAACAAGATTGATTTGCCGTTTTATTTCGTCGACATAAGAAATAATATATATATTACAGAAAGGTTGACCCTTGAGAAACATACTTTCTGTAGGGCATTTAGGCACAAATGCCTCTTCAAAACACTCCTGATACGCATGTTTTCATCCCCAGTAAGAGCATTGAAAACAAAAAGCAAGTCCACATCAGCATCGTAGTTTTTCTCCACTACTTCCTTTTCTGTTATGATTTTCACTGCTTCGGTCTTCACTTCTTCAGGGATACCATTTCTTACCATCCATGTACCTAGAGCTTCAAATTTGGATTTAATTTTCTCCTTCTCATTGTCCAATGCTTGTTGAGTTTCCCACAGAATATATGTCTGGTTGACCAATATAAATTTAAAGGAAAACACAGTCCAAGTTAATGTCTTATACAAGGATGATTAAAGAGCTTTTATTTTTTTTGGAACAAGATAATTAAAGAGCCTTTTTTTTTTTTGAAAGGAATTAAAGAGCTTTATAATATTATGTTGGCATAAAAATTATTGGTTCATTTGGACGAGAAGATATAAGAGTATGAATACATATAAATTGCTCAACTAAAACTTATTTTTGTTCTGATTAAATTAATTTCATGAACACAAAAAATATTTGTAAAAGAAAAAACACACAAACATGAATACAAAAAATATTAAGGAAGCGGATGAAAACAATTGAAGGGTCTTTACCAATCACGTGAATCACACGAGTATGGGATTAGAATGTAGAGAGTTAGGTGAGAGATGATCTCATCTATGCTGACTAATTGGTGCTCCTTGTCAACAATCACAAAGAAATTGACCAACAATATCTAAGAATCGCTTGCCCAGCACCCACCCCCATTTTATTTTATTGAGTAAGAAAAAAAAAGAGGAGGCATCCATGAAAAGGGAACATGAATCCTAGTTCCAAAGAATTTTCTCTCAGGATCTTTAACAACAATTTATCAAAGATTATATATATACTGATACTCTGATACAGTTTAGGTGCAAAATGATTAAACCAAATACATATATGTATGACTACTAATCAAAACCAATATTGGTAAACTGGTCGGCTAACATAAGATTTATGAGAAGGAAAGCTACAAGAATCCATAGTGAGCATTTACAAACGCAAATTATTGAGGACATTATATTTTCACCACCCACTTACCTGAACATTTCCCATGAGATAGATATACAGTAGCAACCCAAAAAGAGAAATTTGAATAGCAAAACAGTTTTCCCACAGGTGGTTACTTGTTTCCAAATTCGTTCCAAAATTACTGCAAAAAATATATAGCAATTACTAGATAGGATCGATATATGCTAATGATACGAGTTAATTACAAAGAGAAAATATCAATATAAGGTCGATTGGTAATTACAATTTCAATATGAGCAATTTAGTCATAAAAATGGTTTTATAGTGCTTAAATTGTGTAACTAAATGAAGGGATTCACTTTCTCTCATATATTCACTTATTCAAAGGGGATGAGTAACATTTTCCATTCTCACTTTCTCACAAACGAGGCCAAAAGGATAGTAAACTAGCCCAATACCATTTGGTCTAGCAGCATAGTCTCCCCTTCATAAGTGGAAGGTTGTGAGTTCAACTCACGAAAGACTAGTTGTAACATTTGAGTTGTTTATCTGATAAAAAAAAAGGATAGTAAAGATTGTCATCATTGGTTACTGTTTATAGCTAGTATTGGATTGGATTTGATTTTGGCCCTTTTTCATTTTTCCATCGTTATACAACAAATGGTCATTCTGAGTTGAATTCAGGATGTCATTTTATAAAGAAATTTTGCAACTAGACCAAATAGCTATAGATTTGGCTCTATTGGGTGCATATGTTTGGTGAGGTAGTAAGACAATGACTTTCCATTTGTAAGGTCATATGTTTGAGCCCCATCAAGGATGGGGAAGGATAGGATTTGAAAAAAAAAATAAATAAATAAAATAATAATAATAATAATAAAATATTTGGCTCTATTATATTAGGATGAGGCATCTTTAGCAATATATGCTAGCCATTTTGAAGTCACATTTTAGCTAATGTAGCTAAAATTAGCCCTCAGAGATGTGATTAATGAAAATGAAATAAATCAAGTTGACTATTCTTTTTTGATCCACAAAAATAGGAGCGATCTAGGGTTTGGAAAAAACAGAGGCGACTGTGTTGCTTTTCCGGCTACGCCCTCCCGTCGACGACGGCTTCTAGCCTCATCGACATGCGATGAGTGCAGCTGGATGGGCAAGGTTTTGATCGACTGCAAGAGGTAATCAAGCTTGGGGGCTGCAACGGGAGACTGCTTCTTTCTCTCAGATGATGGCAATGGCAGATCGGTGCTCTACTGCAAATCTGTCGTGGTTTGGCGTTGGTAAGGAACTACGTGGTCGATCTGGGCTCCAACTTTTGTATCAGTCCACAAGGTCGCCTACCTCTTGGCGGCGGGCTGCAACGGAATGGTTGGGGCAGCGAGGAGTGGTTATCTCGGCATGGTTGCAAGGCGTAATGGCATCGGATCTTTGTTGGCGCAGTGCTGGGTAGGAAAGTTTTGCCGGAATCTAGGTGTATAATGAAGGGAGACATCAGAGCTAGAGATGCTGGGCAAGGTTGTTGGAAGGTCCACAACCTCAGGGTCTAGATTGGTGTGATATGAGGCTGATGCTGATGTCTGGTGAAGCCTAGTTCGGTGGTGCTGGGAAGGAGATTTGAGAATTCTCTCCATGGTGGAATTGTCCTTGGCTTGGATGGCAAAACATGGGGGTTGAGTTTCACAACCTCAATCCCAACTTTATGATGGCGGTTTCTGGGAAGCTAGAGTCAATTTTGTGGAGAAGGAAAGTTGATTGTGGCAGCTCATCTTATTTTTTGAGGGTTTTACTTTTTAGTTCGTAGTTAGGCTCGATAAGTCCCTGTGATGCCCCGGAAATTTGTATTTATTTTCCGAAGATTTTCCGGAATTTAAATTGTGGTCATCGGACGGTTTCGTGGCTCGTGGATGGAGTGGAAGTGTTTCGGACGAATTTTTATTCGGAAAGTATGACTTTAGGGGGGTTGCAAAGGTTGACTTTTTATTCGTTGGGATTTTCCGGAAACTTCCTTCACGAAAGTTGTAGAGCGCGTCTATACGAGTTCGTGGACATGTGGAACGCGTCAATCGGAGTTCGTAGTGTTGCGGTTAATTTGGTCATAACGTTGACTTATACTTATGATTGGGAGAATACCTTATAGTTACGCTATGTTCTTTAGGTAATGGATCTTCAGGGAGACAGTGCTAAGGGTAGGGGCAGATTTTTCCCTCTGAAGGAGTTTTACCGGAAAGATGAAGTGCAAGCACTGTTTTTGATGCAGCCTGTTCTGCCTGTTTTTGAGGGCATCAATACTACTCACCTATCATGGTTGATTGGGGAAGTTACTAGATTGGGAGCAGTCGCATTTCATGGTGGTACAGATTACATGTTAGCTGAATGCTGGATTGAGAACATGGAGACCTATTTTAAGATGATTATCTGTACTGACGTTGAGAGGTGGATAGTAGCTACATTTCTCCTCCAGGATGAGGCAAAGCAGTGGTGGGATTTTGTATTGAAGACAAAGGATGTAGCCACCTTGACCTGGAGATGTTTTGTGGGACTCTTTCGAGATAAGTATTTTCCGGCTTCTACTAGGGAGCAATTGGGGATCGACTTTATCTCATTAGTTCAAGGAACTATGAGTGTCAGAGACTATGAGGCTCGATTTTCACAATTGTATCGGGTTGTTTGGCCGATGGATGCAGAAAAGTTGGCTCGTAGGTTCGAGCAAGGACTGAACTATGAGATCAGGGAAAGGGTGATTATCCTTCGACTGCCTACTGTGGCAATGATATTGGATAGGGCTATGGCAATCGAGCGGGAACTCCAGGCTTCTCGGAGGGAGTCAACAATCATGGGAGATTCCCGAGGAAAGGGAAAGGCAATTGCGGAAGGCAGTAATGCACTAGGTGTTCAAGATGGGTCTCAGAAAAGACAGAAGACTTGTCAGCAGGCTCCTATTGGTGTAGCCGCTGAACCTACTTGGATTGCACCTGTTGGGCAAGCTGTACCTTTGACATGTTTTAACTGCAACGAGTTGGGGCATGTGGCTAGGAAGTGTGTGAAACCGAAGTGCAGGAAATGTTATAAGTGTGGGCAGAAGGGACATGTTGTTCGGGAGTGTACCCAACCTAAAGTTATAAGAGAGATGATTCATCCACATGCGCCAGCTAGGGCTGCAGCTGCACCGGTTAGGGTTGCACCTGTGGGGCAGGTGGCAAACCATAAGTGTTTCAATTGCAATGAGATGGGCCATGTTGCTCGAGCTTGCACGAAACCGAAGAACTTGGCATGCTTCATATGTGACCAGACGGGGCACTTCTCAAGGGATTGTACCCAGCAGCAGGGTGGGGGACAAGGGAACCAGCAAAGGCAACTGCCTCAGGAGCAGGCTAGGGTGTTTGCTATTGGTCAGCAGGATACCGAGGAAGAAGGTACCTTATCTATTTCTACTTGGGTTGTTAGAATGATGTGTGATAGCTGCGTACTTCTTTCCGTGTGTTGAGTTGTGATAGGTTTTACTTGTTGATTTTAGTTGACCTATGAGTGTGGCATGTTGTGATGCATAGGCTTGGGTTGAATTGAATTGACGGTTTCATTTTCAATTCTTGTAATGTAAGGGTTGCATTATCGAGGAAATGAGGCAGATACTGTTGTGATAACAGGATTCTGGACTCTTGTGTGATCTGTGTATAGTGTTGCAGTCACAGAGCCTTTGTTGGGTACGTAGTGTGCGTGGATGAGATCCATGAAACGATTGAGTGATCACCAAGTGGTGTGGTAAAAAAAATTCCTAGTGTTGTGATACTGGGTAGGGTACCTGTATCCATTATTGAGCTAAGTATGTTGTATAGGGAGACAAGAACAGGTTGCTGAGGAATGACAAATTGATGTGGGGATGATTTATACGTACTTTTGGGTTAGTGCGTGTAAATTTCGGGACGAAATTTCTTTAAGGGGGGTGGAATGTGATGCCCCGGAAATTTGTATTTATTTTCCGAGGATTTTCCGGAATTTAAATTGTGGTCATCGGACGGTTTCGTGGCTCGTGGATGGAGTGGAAGTGTTTCGGACGAATTTTTATTCGGAAAGTATGACTTTAGGGGGGTTGCAAAGGTTGACTTTTTATTCGTTGGGATTTTCCGGAAACTTCCTTCACGAAAGTTGTAGAGCGCGTCGATACGAGTTCGTGGACATGTGGAACGCGTCAATCGGAGTTCGTATGAGAAAGTTATGGCTATCGGAAGAAGTTTCCGTTTTAGTATAAATATGGAAAATCAGAATTTTATTTCATTTTCCTCATTTCCATTTCCGGAAATAATTTTCCTCTCTCTCTCTTCTCTCTCGTCCGCGCCTTCAGAAACGAAAATCTTCGACTGACCCGACCCGGACCCGGTCGATCCGACCCGACTTTTCCGGCGAGCTCCGGCCATCTCCGGCGACGAGACTTTCCAGATCAGTTCGCCTCCTCCGTGCGCTCCTCCCTGTGGTGTTCTCTAGCGCCGATTCTCGGTGGAGACGGCGATAGAAGGCGGTGCAGATTGGAGTTTTCGGACCCGGTCGGAAATCCTTGTTCCGACGTCGGCAAGGCTTCGAGTTTTCTTGGTTGAGCTCAGAGCAGCCTCGCCGATCGATCCTTGGTGTTTGTTTGGATCGATTCACGTGAAACTTCGATCAACTCAGTTGGGATTACTGTTCACGGCTTGTGAGGTAGTTTTCGATCCATTATGGTTGTTTTCTGACTTCGAGCTAGTTATGTGTTGGCACAAGCATGCTTAGATGAAGCTTTTTGATGTTGGGAGTTTTGTGAAATAATGAGTTTTGGCCGGTGGCGGTGCTCCACCGTCTGTGGTGGCGTTCTGGCGGTGTTCCGGCCACTTAAGGAACTGTTTGTGGTATTATATATGTTCTACTCGTTGATACGAGCGTTTCGATATATAATATGCAAATTTTGGAGTTCGTATGGAATTGTTATGATTTTTGCAGTTTCATACCGATCGATTTATTCGATCCGTGAGGATTCGAGCGTCCGGTCGACATGTGGTTTGGTCACATCGATCATGGACGTATTCCGGAGACTTTGGGAGGTCTCGGATGTGGTTTTGCCTCGATTGGCACCACTTTGAGGATTTTAGTTCAAAACAGGGGTTTCGGATTTAAATCGTTTGTGAATCGTTACTGATTTGAGGTCATTGGTGATTAGGTGCTTCTAAAGGTGAATTGGACGAGTTGTTGATGATAGTTTTGGTTCGGTTCTGTATAGAAGACGCAGCGGGAGTTTCGAGGTGAGTAATCTCACAAGGTTCATTTTGGAACGGAACACCTTATCGTTTTGTGAGTTATTGATTTAACTGCAAATTATATGTTTTAGTGGGTTGTGGATTTATGAAAACAATAGGCATGAATGATGCGTTTTATTGTTTTGGGTTGTGGCTTTTGGAAAACAAATGACTTGGAATTGTTGATTCGATTTGTTTTGAAAAGCGTTGAGATTTGTGTATGAAAACAATATGCATGAAATGATGCTTTTTATTGTTTTGTGGCTTTTCGGAAAACAATGATTTTGGAAATGTCGATTTCGATTGTTTTGAAAAGCGTAAGATATGTGTAATGTTTTTGAGTCTTGTGCGACTGTTTTAATGATTTGCTCCAAGGGACAGTGCGGCCCGAGGATCGAAGGTCTATGACCTTGGGCAGAATATCAGGTAATCACGTCTTTGGCCGGACGAGTGGTTACGTTCAGTTAGAGCTCTAGTCTGTCTGCCATCTAGGTAATTCATGGGGTAACGGGAATTGGTTATTGATAACTCATGACATTACGTGTTTTTAGGGAATAAAGTGTGAGTTGCTTCCTTATTAACGGTTTTTAAGGGGACAAGGTGTAAGTTGTTTTCCTTATTAACGACTTGGTACGTTTTGGTACGATTGATAGAAATCAAGGTGTGAGTTGCTTTCTATGTTATTTTGATAGAAATCAAGGTGTGAGTTGCTTTCTATGTTATTTTGATAGAAATCAAGGTGTGAGTTGCTTTCTATGTTATTTTGATAGAATTCAAGTGTGAGTTGTTTTGAGAACAATGTTTAAACTGAGATTGTTTGTTTTAATGTAATCTCCTGAACTAAGTTATATGCAGGGATTACTATGATTTTATCGATTGTTTTAATGTAATCTCCTGAACTAAGTTATATGCAGGGATTATTGCTTTTTGAATCGATTGCTTTAATGTAATCTCCTGAACTAAGTTATATGCAGGGATTATTGCTTTTTGAATCGATTGCTTTAATGTAATCTCCTGAACTAAGTTATATGCAGGGATTACTGCTTTTTGGATTGTTGTTTTGATGTGATCTCCTGAACTAAGTTTAAATGCAGGGATTATTGATTTTAATTAACTTGATTTTTAAGTGTGGTTGTGGTTGTGATTTGGTGTGAGTTGTTTCGAGTTACTCATACGGGCTTGCAAAAGCTTACCGGGTTTGTTGTGTGACAACCCGGTGCACCATTTCAACGGTGTAGGGGTTAATCCTGCAGGTTAGGATAATCGTGCTAAAGCTGAGGTAGCGCCTTTGCAGCTTTACGGTAGGAAGCAAATTTTGTGACTTTATCGTTATTTGGACTTCCGTTGTAGTGAGCTCTGAGGAGCAATTACGTTTATCTTGTTGTTGACAATTTAATTCGTAAGCTTGTGTAATATATAACTCTTTGGAGTGAGTGTATATTAACTTTGAGGGTTCATGACATCAATATGTGTGTAAGATTAAGGGAAAAAGATTTCAGGTATTTTGTATTGATGACTGGACGTTCACGCATATATAATTATGGGGTTATATATATCGATTTTCATGTGTGTAAAATCAGGGGCGTGACAGTCCCTCCTCTTTTGAGCAAGGGTTTGGGTGTTTTAGTGTAGTGTCGATGCCGTTGTTATGGTGTCATGTTCATACTGTTGTGCCATCTTAACGGCGTTATTACCGAGGACTATTCGTTCTGTTGTCGGTGCTTTCTGGTTGTCAACGTGATGGTGAATCACCCTTACACATGTTTTGCCTGTTTTGGGACATGATGTCGGAAAGGGTGAAATGGTTCGTCTTAAAGTTGGTGGCGGGTTTGTATCGTTACAATCAAGATTGGTTACTATTCATTGTAGCCCGCAGGTATGGGCGTAAAATTTGGTTAGGGATTGGGCCCTTTTGGCTCATGGATGTCATTCATATTGACGGAGCCGTAACTATGGATCATGTTAGGAATGTGTGTCGTTCCAATGCTTTATAATCTGTTTGGTTATTAGTGGAATTTTCTTATTCTAAAAAAAAAAATGTAGCTAAAAAGTTATTTTGGCTAGTCACTTTTAAAATACATATGCATCATTTTTCTCTATTTTAGCTATTCTTTTTATCGTATCTATTTGAGCTAGTTCTGAATTTATATTATTTTTTGAATAAACAAAAATAGTATAATTTTATTTATAAATTACATATAACAACTTAAAATGAATGTTCCATGTTAACAAACACAATAGAGAGCCTCATCTTGCTTTCTATATTTATGAGTGAGATAACTAAAAAATAAAATGGATAGTCACTTAAAAGTTTGGTGCAGCTGCTAAAATTGATAATAATAAAAAAAAAATCCTAAACACGTTCTCTTAAATAGCTATGGAGCCAAGATAGAGAGTGCTTAATCTATGAACATATAAAAATGTACCTAAACAATAAATCTCTCTCTCCACGCATATATCAAGTTACTCAATTAAGAAAAAGAGGGAATAGGAAAATCTTTTTGTGAAAATATTGCACTAAATTGTAAGTATAAACATACCTGAGGTTTCTGATGCCCCAGCACAAAGTGTAGAAGTACTTTGTTAAAAAACTTTTTGATCCCGTATTACCTGATTGAAGGGCTTTAAGATATACTCCAAAATCGAACAGCTCTGCGTTTGATGGATTTATAGGACAAAACTCATCTAAGAGTGTGATATTTGTCAAATAATTAGTGTCCTTGCAATAATTAGTGGCTACACAACCTAAAGTATTTGTACATGTCTGATGCCAACATAATATCTCTCGTTGAATTGACATAAAGTACCAAAATGCACCGAAAACCTGAAAGTTAAGTAATTAAGTGATTTGAGAAAACTCTCCCACCAATAAACATAAGAAAATAAGACAAAAATTATCATAAATCTGATGATAACATCTAGGAACTGCAGTTAAGAAAAAGATTACTGAAAAATGTTGTTATTATTTGCACATTGTAACAATCCATCTACATTTTAAAAAAAAAAAAATTTATTCGTTTAATGACTTTAATCCAACTTTTTCATGTGAATTACCCAAGATACACCAAAAACAATATTTGTTGGTAGTTCATGAATAGTTATTTTATGATCTTGGAATACCGCGTGCTATTGTCATGTGCGGATCTGAGATAATAAAATTACAGTATTTTGATGAAAGTGAATACAAGGAAAAAAAACAAAGAATAAAAAATAAAAATAAATAAAAAGTGGACGAGTAAACTACAAGCCCTCTTCCAAATGCCACTACCTTACAACGTTCTGATGAAAGTAACAATTTATCAAACTGTAAGTCAACACGGTGCAGATTTTTTTTCCTAAACCAGTTAAATACTAGCAAACTTTTCCCTTTCTACATTCCCTATTCATTGAATGCCATGTGTATTCCACTATCTAAAAACTTCAAATAATTAATAACTAGCCTTTCTCTACACATGCTCTGCATGTGCAAGTTTTTTTTTTCTTTTTTTTTTTTTCTGAAAATAAAAAAGAAAACGGTTATTGTAGAGAAGAGATAATGGAAGAGAAAAGTGGGTTGTGGGTTATATTTTTATTTTATTTTTTAATAAAATATATTTTATATTTTATAAATGTCATAATTGTCCTTGTGATTTAATTAATTCTCAAAGTTTATTAATTTTCTAGGGTCATTTCTGTCAAAATTTTAAATTTTGGCTAACAAACCCTCTTCTCTTAATAATAGTATAGATTAAAAGACAAGTTTTCACTTCCCCTCTTTACCCTTATTTAATTTCACATACATTTAATTAAATAATTAATTTTAGTTTCTCAACTTTTTTTTTCTTTTGTGAATTTTTTTTATTTGCAATTTATATTACTCTTGTGGGCGCCGAATGAGTTTATCTTGGGCCTAGGAAGCGTTTGGGTTTCCCTTGACAAAGTCAAAAAAAAAAAAAATTACTCTTGTGGGCTTACATACATATTTACTTAAGAAAGACGTACATATATGTTTAAGAACATATTTCAAATATTGTTCAAAAATAAAGAAAACAGAATTGGATCCAAGAAAATGGTCAAACATTTCCTTTATATACATATATCAAAGAGAATGTGTGTGTGTGTGTGTGAGAGAGAGAGAGAGAGAGACAATTGATGTACTCATCTAATATCACATGTGTTTTAATGAAAAGAAAGAAAAAAAAACGTTTGTAGCTGCCATGTGAATGAGCTTTACCATTTTGTTTTTTTTTTGTTTCTTTTTGTTTTTTGTAGGTTTTATATAAATAAATGTATAAAAAAAAAAGGACTCAGTATGAACATGACCAAACAAATGAAAGAAAAATTTTCCGTTGAAAAACTTAGGGAATATAAAAAAATAAAATAAAAAACGTTAGAAAAAATTAGGAAAACAAAAGAGTCAAGAGGTTTTTTTTTAATCATATTCATAGAGAACATTTAATAAGGTCAAACATAATAAGGGTAAAACATGGAATAAAATTAGTTGTTATTTTAAGATAATAAATACATAGATTGTAATCATAAATGAATCCACATGATACAAGATAAGTGGGGAAGGTAGAAATGAAAAGGTTAGAGAGGAAGTTTGTTAGCATTTCTATTGATAATAGAATGCACTTTTGGCCCATTTCGAATGAAGAGATAAACTTACATGGCCAACCAAGATGTACATGAGGATAAAGAATGCACTTATGGCCCATTTTCCAACCCTTTTAAATGGCTTCCAGAAGTGGTAGATTTGGCAACCCCTTGCAATTAATTGCAAAGTAAGAAAAACGTTGCCAGTTGCTGCTTCATTTAGATATCCAGAATCATTCATTCTGAAAAATATAGCTACTAGTATGACCTGTACAAATTGAAACAGGTTAGAGACTTAGAGTCAACAAGTAAACTTAATTACGTGCAGATGACATTATTGAAAAAATAAAATAAAGTCTGATTGCATTTCAAGTAACTATATTATATTGGTGAACTGTGATCTATCAATCATTAGCCTCATATTTTTGCTATGCACGTGTGATTTATAAAGTCTTTTTAATTGTCACCCACTTTTTAAATTTTTTTGTAATTATTTTTTTATTTTTTTTATTTTACTCAAATAATTGTTTAGATGATTTCATTATGAAATTTTATTTTTTAAACTAAAGGATAATTTGAGCAATATGAAACCTGAAAACTTCACTGTAAAAGACAACTATTTTTTCTCCATTTAATTACAGAAGAATATTTGTTTCCCAATCTTTAAAAACTTTCTCATATGGTCCCTTTAACTTAGGTATATGATTATACACATTTCGTTTGACGTGACAAAATAACACAAGTGATATTATAAGAATTTGGTGTGAACTGTGAAATATATTGGTTTGGTTTCATATTGGGTCATTCGATAAGAACACGTTTTTTAATAGTTCGGTCTAGTATTAATCCGTTAACAAGATAAAGCCATTAATTAACATAAAAGTAATTTTTGTAAGTTTGAGTTTCTCTATCTAATATATATTAGAAATGAGTGCATCTCTCTAATTCATCGTACACCTCAATTTCAACTCTCAACTTTCATGAAGAAAAGGATATATTCCAATTTATAAATTTTAGGTGTGTGTCATGTGTTACTCTATGTTTATAAGTTACATAAGTTTATAAGATTTTATTTTTTTTCTAATGGGTCTTAATATGTTTTAACTGTCATGTGCTGCTCTATGTTTATAAGTTATATAAGTTTATAAGATTTTTTTTTCTTTTTCTAATGGGTCTTACTAGGTTTTAACCGTCATGTGTTGCTCTATGTTTATAAGTTCTATAAGTTTATAAGAATTTTTTTTTTCTAATGGGTCTTAATCGGTTTTAACCGCTATAAAATTTAATGATTTTGGTTTTAACATTTCGTATACATTAAATTAACGGTTTATTATAATGTCACATAATAAATATACAAACCGAATTAAGTTGACATAAACAACCATGTCTAATTTGAATAAACATAAAAAACAAACATATTTTAGAAATGTCCTGGCATGGACAGTCATTTTATTATTAGACAACAGTTTATGGGTACTCACGGACATACACCAAATCACCAACATGTTATGTTAGGCACTTTTTGGGCCAACTCATATTAGGGGAAGAAGGAAAAGAAATTACAGAAAATTTTTGTCGTATTAAGTAACTCAAAAATAACAAATTAGCTTATTTTATACCACAAAGTTTTCTTTCTTCATACCTGTTGGATGGGAAGAATAGGAAGGACCTCGATTATGATATCTTGAGATATCCACTTTAAACCCCTATACACGATATCCTCATACTCAAAGTCGAAGGGGTCGGAGGGCACGTCAGTCAGATCACGAATCTGAGCATCAGTATGGAGTGCGAAAGCGAGATCTGTAAGTGATCGCAATGCAAGAACTACATCCCTTAACTTTTTGTCCATTCCAATACACTTTCTTTTCTCATCGATGAATGGAATGTAAAAGAACAAAGGATCCACTAACAACCCAATACAAGATATTGCAAGTAGTATCCTTTCCCGCGTATTAGGCAGAAAATTCCCTGTTATTAATATCAGTTTCCGCAGAAAACTGATGGGCAGAAGAAATGTCATGGTCAAACAGAGAACCATATGGGGAACTAATGTCACTAGTAGTTCCCTCCGTTGTCGCATACTGAGATTCACCTCGATTTTACCTACAATTGCCCCCCAAACATGACGTCCCAATGGTACCCATATATCTGCAAGGGAATATTTAAGTGCTGACAATGCAATCTTAATTGAAGTTGTATCTGTTGACAATGATTTCTTAATTAGAGTCCGAATATCTGAGCGTTGCCCGTCCGTACCTTCGGAACTGGATCCTGGTTGTGATGCAACGCTGAGAAGATTGGAAAGGATAAACAAATTATAGCATGTATTCGAAGATATCCCCACACAAACTCACACATAGAGGCGGACTCAGAGACCAACTGGGTAGTCATGAAAAAAAAAAAAAAAAAAAAAAGAAGAAGACGAACCGGTTCCGTGCCTGAATCAACTTTTCTTAAAAAATATATCTATACTATTATTAAGAGAAGAGATTTTGTTAGCCAAAACTGAAATTTTTGACAGATTTAACCTTGAAAGATTACAAAACTTTGAGAATAAATTAAATCACAAGGCTAAATATGACAATTATAAAGTAGATTTTTATTAAAAAAATTAAAAATAAATTATCTCACAATCCCCACTTTTCTGACTCACTATTTTCGCTCTGCAAATTTTTTCCCTTAAACAAAAAATTATTACATATGTAGAGCTTATATGAAGAAGGCTAATATTATATTATTCAAACATAACTTAATAATACATATTAAAGAATTTAGTTAGGTATGAAACTAAGACTATCGTAAGCTCGCTCCATCAATGCAAAAATTGCTGCAAAGAAGTGAACTGCCAAAAAAAAAAAAACACATAAAACACTTCCATTGTTCAGATAGAGAAACAAAAACCATTGAATTATCTTGTTGGCCAGTATGAGACAATATGTAAGAAATCACTAATCTGGTTTTTTAAGCTCATCCTAATATATACGCAC
This sequence comes from Rosa rugosa, assembly GCF_958449725.1. NCBI lineage: Eukaryota > Viridiplantae > Streptophyta > Magnoliopsida > Rosales > Rosaceae > Rosa > Rosa rugosa. The sequence continues at coordinate 8,327,493 of NC_084825.1, forward strand.
GCGCAGTGCCACTCATTACAGTTATATATGTTAACATATAATACAAAATTATAAATGCAATGAAATGAAGAAACTAACCTTACGACAACGCTCTCGACTTGGTGATCAGACATAACTTCAAACAATCCTATATACAAGTACTAAGTAGAAGTTTGCTTCAGAACTTCTTATACAGATGATAGAAGTTTGAGGGTTTATATAGTACCAGACAAAGCTGGGACTAAGCAGTTCGCTTGAACTTGGTACTAATTACAACTTGAGCAGAGAGCAGGCATAAGAGGAGAGAAATCTTCTTCTGTAATTTGAAGTTTTGATGGACAAATGGCTTCTTCAAAGACTTCTAATGAAGAGGATGGAGTCATGGGAAGCATGAAAACCTGTTGGATCTTCGTTTTTACAGAAGAGAGAAACTGGTTCCATGGATTTGCAGAAAGGAGTTGGGGTACTGGGTGATGCCGAAATTTAATGAAGAGGAGGGAGTCATCTCGGTGGCAGGTAACGTGGATATGCAGAAAAATGTAAGAAGAAGGAGAAGGAGTACTGGAGCTGGAGGAGGAGAGGGAAAGAGACAGAGAGACAAAGAGACAGAGAAAAGGTTTGCGGCTGATGTGATGTGATTATGTGAATGAGAGTGGAAAAGTCAAAGCCCTAGAGCATAAATCACATGTGAGGGGGTGTATGGTAAAAGTGTGGACATGTCTTTTGGTCTATGTTTCGGGCCTAACGGGCTTTTGCTTTTTGAAATTACTAGGCTCGGGTCCAAACCGTTTTATGTGTAGTTCGGCCCAGGTCTGGACCATTTCTCAACAAAATTAACAGGGCCCAGACCGTACGGGCCGGTTCTAAGGACAACTTAAACAACTTTAACGCGAGGAAATAGCAAAAGCGAGGAATTTCATTGTGACAACTCAAAATTCATTGCAAAAACTTGACAAATATGAGGAAATTTCAGTTGTCGCACATGATCCCATAAACAACAACCAATTTATCGCATAAAGTAGGTATTTATGACAAATTAATAGTTGTTGCCCATTTAACATTATGCGACACCAAATTCCTCGCAAATTGTCAATTAGGCGACAATTTCTACCAATTGTCAGTTAATGTTTGTGTAACAACTTTAACATCCTTGCAAAAAATTAATTAGACGACGACTTCTACAAATTGTCGATTAACGTTTATGTGACAACTAGATTTTTGTAGCTAAAGAATGATTTAGCAACAACTTCTGTGGGTTGCCGGTTAATGTTTATGTGACAGCCTTAACTTTCTCGCTGAAAATCAATTGGACGACAACTTTAACGGGTTGTCTCTTAATGTTTATGTGACAACTTGAATTTCCTCACTAAAAACTAATTAGGCGACGACTTCTACATGTTGTCGCTTGATGATTATGTGACAACTTGAACTTCCTCACTGAAACCCAATTAGACGACGACTTCGACAAGTTGTTGGTTAATGTTTATGTAACAACTTTAATTTTCTCACAAAAAATAAATCAGGCAACGATCTCAACTGGTGTTACTTAATGTTTATGTGACAACTTGAAATTCATCACTAAAAACCAATTAGACAACAACTTCTATTAGTTGTCGGTTAAAGTTTATTTGACAACTGCAATTTTCTTGCAAAAGACGAATTAGGTGACGACTTCTACATGTTGTCACTTAATGTTTGTGTAACAACTTGAACTCTCTCGCTGAAAATCAATTGGACGACGATTTGTACGAATTGTCAGTTAATGTTTATGTAAAAGCTTTAATTTTCTCACAAAAGACCAATTAGGTGACGACTTCTATTGGTTATCGCTTAATGATTATGTGATAACTTGAACTTTCTCACAACCTACCGATATATCATAGAGAAAAATATTTTATTTTCCACTGTTTCTGCTAAATTTCTCTCATATCGTTAAATATCTATATGAAGAAAGAAAAATATTAGATATATCTCAAATATCTAATATATCTTCGAGATTAATCTCCTCATAGAGAGACAGGAAATGGTCTAATAGAGAGTCAGCTCAATATGTGTGTGAAAAATACCTCGAGGTGAAATCTCTTAAAGCGAACTTGGGTAAGGTAAAATCTGCTCAAGGTGAATCTAGATGAGGTGAAACCTCTCAATGCAGATTTGAGTGAGACGAAATTCTCTCAAGGTGAATCCGTGTGAGAAGAAATCTACTCAAGACGAATATAGGTAGGGAGTAATCCCCTAAGGGGAAATCTAGGTGATGAGAAATCCCCTCAAAAGGAATTCAAGTAAGGAGAAATCTGCTCAAGGCGAATCTGAGTAAGAATAATCCTCTTGAGAGAAATCCGGTTAAGGAGAAATCTCCTCAATTATATGAAGATTTCAAAGGGAAAAAAAAGTTTTTCATTTCCCCAAATTTGCTACTGCTTTTCTAGTTTTCTTGATGATCTTTGTGAAGTTTCTATATCCAAATTTTATGTTAGGCCTGACAGGGCCCACCATAGATTTCACCCTGAAATCTAAAATGGTCATACGGGACCCACCTTAGAAGAAATTCTATCAAAAATTTGGCGGAACTTCCCCTATAAATGGACTACTCAAAACCTGTAGAAAGACATTTACACTTCTAATGTCAAACACCATCCTCAACTTCTGGAGCCACCCTGCTCCCCAAATCACAACACCTTCCAATTCACATTACACAAATCTCAACTTAATAACATTAATCTCACAGGTTATCAGAGCAATTATAAAACAAAAGGTATACTAGAATAAAAAGTAAAGAGGGTAAAAGATCGATAGATCCTACAATGCGGAAGCAGTGACAACTATGCCTCAACTCCATGTACACCCGACCTCAAGTAATTTAGCCTGCAAACTGGACATTTGAAACCGAAGGGCCCAGGGGGAAAGTATTGAAAAACACGTTAGTGTGAGTGGACAAAAATAAATAATTGTAACAAAAAAAATAAGAGAAGAATTTATACTTTCCCACAATTTATCTTTTGAAATAAAATTCTCGATGCATGCAAGATTTACAAAACTTATTTCTCAACTTTGGAAAAAAAAAATAAGAAAGAAGATAATACAGCCCCGCTGGTTAAACAAGCAAGGCTCGGGTCGGGCCTCCCAGGCCCTATCCTCGACTTCGACCCACAAACACAAAGTAAGTAACGAGGAGCCTCGACTGCAACTCACGTGAGGAGGAGAACTAAAAATAAAATAACCCAAGTATGGTGAAAAAAAATAATATTCGAAAATAAGTAAATCCATAAATCCATAAACTTCCCCAAAAACTCGCCAAAGTAAGTACGAGTACGATTCCCAACCGTACTCGGTAAATCTTGTGATAATTCTATAAATTCAACGACGTGTCCCACACGCCAAAAAAAAATCTCAATTTAATAACAAATAGCAAGATCAATTTATAAATCATAATTTAGGAACAAAACTAAATCCGAAACCATTGCCAAGGCATTCCCAATGCCAAAACTGAAAGTTGATAAATAATTAATAAATACAATTCCAAAGAAGGAAGAGAAGAAGTCATGCAAGGGTGGATGGCGGTTAGGATTTTGATGTATTGCATGACTTCTTCTCCTCCTTGGTTGAGACGCAGAGCTTCTGAAGATTAGAGAATGGAGATAATTTTTGGTATTTAGAATTATGGAAGAAGTGGTGTGAATGACGTCCCAAGAGTGATGCTATATATAGGGGACGGCTTCTTAGTCTCCAAGGTTCTGGATCCTTCTTTTTATTTTTTAGGAATTATCTGCTTGCGCCACATAGCTCCAACCAATCAATTAATTCCATGTCAGGTTTGTTATGTCATCCAACCAATGAGAAACCTCCAATTTAACACCTTGATTTAAGGGAGATTATATTTTTGCCGAATTTAAATAAATAATTTCTGATTTATCTCTTTAATTTCCGCCAAGAATGAATGTGGACTTTAAGGAATGTATCTGGACCTGTTTTTAACCTTTCTGCATGTTGTAATCCCTTGAAATTCTCCTTCATTATCTGTAGAAGTCTCCCTTTGGCCACAATCATGTCTAGATGTATTTAGGGTTTAATTGAGATGTCATTATCCAGATATATACTTGAAATTTCGGCTAAAATCAGTCTATGTCTAATACAGACTCCAAATTTGATTTTTAACCATCTTTTCTTGTCAAAAATGACTCTCAATCCATATCACCTTTGTAGAGGACGTTTTGAGCTTGTTCTTGGGCTCTCCTAGTCCACCCAGGTATCCTATTGCCATAAAGACTCCTAGTCCAACGAGGACTCTTCACATGAAATGTACTTGAACATTCCGAAATCTTCTTTTGCTTTCCTAGTTCAACTGGGACTCCTTGTGTCATTAGGATTCATTTTCCTAGCAAGAGTAGGTTTCCTAGTCCAACTAGGACTCTGCATTCTTCACCATTTTTCTTAATTTATCCGATCATGTTTCCTAGTTGACCCAGGATTCCTACTTTGACTGGGTTTCCTAGTCAGACCAAGATTTCCTGGTTGGATAAGGATTTCCTGGCTGGATCATGAAATCTTCATTTCTTCATTTTAGCTCATTTCTGCAGCCCTCGTGCCTTTCCTCTATCATTTCCAACGTTCCCTTGCTTCTCATGTGCCTTTAAGCTCATTTCTTCTTTGTTTGCTCCAATGCACCTAAAAATAGAAACTACATTAAAACTGATTTATTTAAAGAAATAACTAAGTTAAAATATGAGGAAATAACTATTAAAAATCGCATTAAAATACTCCTATCAAAGCCATCTACTTCTACCGAAAGGGGGGGGGGAATACGAAGGAAGACCTACATGTTCATGGTAGCTCTAGGGATAGGAGTGGTCTGGTCTATTCATCACTGGGCGAGGCCTTGAAGACTAAGAACCCTAGTGGGACCGTGACTACCCTTAGGGGCACCACCGGGAGTCTCACTTTTGATCCACCTCTTGATTTGAGCACAACGGAACCTCAACTTCCCTGCCCTAATGTGCCAAGAAAGGAAAATGTGAAGAAAGGCAGGAAGAAGAAAAATGTTGGCTTGATGTACGAAGTGCATGATATTTTGAAGAAGGTCAATGTTAACATACCTTTGATTGAGCTCTTTCAACAAATTCCGGTTTATGCAAAATTTCTAAAGGACTTGTGCATCCATAAGAGGAAGATAAAGAATGATGAGCGGTTCAAGATTTGTGAGGAGGTTAGTGCTATCTTGCAAAGAAGGATCCCTCCAAAACTCAAGTATCAGGGGAGCTTCAATATCTTTTGCACTATTGGAGAGAAAGTCTTTGATAAAGGTTTGATGGACCTTGGTTCAAGTGTTAACATTATTTCTTTTGAGACTTTCTGGAAACTTGACCTTGGGCTTATTAAAGCTGCTCCTATATATATACATGCAACTTGCAGACCGGAGCACTAAGAGAGCCATGGGCGTTGTTGAAGATGTGTTAATCAAGGTTGATAAGTTCTACTTACCGGCGGATTTGGTGGTATTGGATATGGATGATGGACCTCATTGTGACAAGGACATACCTATCATTCTTGGTAGGCCCTTTATGGCAACCGCGGGAATAAAAATTAATGTTCAAAAGGGCACTCTCAAAAAGAAGGTATCGGGAGAAAAGGTATTACTCAAGAGTCTTGAACCCATATATCCTCCGGAAATAGTGAAGAATGTGCTCTCTATTAATTTAGTGAAGGGTAATGAAGCCAAGAGTGAGCGGATCTTTGGACCCTTGAATCCTTCCAAGCCTGCAATCCATGCACAAGATCATTTTTCACCTATTTGGGGCTATGACCATGAGCCACCATTGAAGCATAATGATGTCATTCCTACGCCTATTTTGGAGCCTACTATTGAGCTTGAAAAGCAAACAACCCCTACTCTTGAGACTTATGAGCAACACAAGAAGAAAAGTCCACCATTGAGTGAAGCACAAGAGGAGTCCATCAAGAAATTAAGGGAGGTTTGTGGAGTTGTCAAGAAGAAGAAAAGATCTAAGAGGTATGATTGGCCTCCACCTCCAAGCTACAAGCTTGCTTCCTCAATTACTAGATGTTTTGGAAATGATAGCTAGTGAGGCTAGCACAATTGTTGTTGGTGGTAAGAAGACATCCTTTGAGCCACCTTGATGAGGAAGAAAAGTGAAGAAGACCAGCTTGAGATCTTTAAAAACAAGCGCTTCTAGGGAGGCAACCCTAAATTGTTTTGAATTTAACTTGTTCATTTTGCATCAATAAGGCTATTTAGCTATCTTTTTTAGGAGGATGGGAGGTGTCCGGAGTTTGAAATGTGGAGAAAGCATGAATTTGGCAGTGAGTAGTTTCTGTCCAGAAAGTTTAGTTGAATTTGGTTGACTATAGCTTCTAATCCACACGCGAATTTCAGCTGAAATTTTCTAGAGATATATCCTTGTGTGTCTACTATGTATTGCCAAAGTTTCAGCCTCTTTGAGTCCCTAGAACTCTAGTTATTTAGTGATCAATGGATGAAGGTCAGAACAAAGAAAGCTACTGTACAGTGATTTTGAGGAGCCACATACTCTACATATCAAGTAATTTGGAGCTAAAATTTTACGGAGGTGTATCTTCGTATGTCCTCTATATGATGATACAACAGTTTTCATTTGAACCTTCCTAGCTTCAGATATTGTGTTCCAAGTGACATAGGGCACAACAAAAACTGCAGAACAGATTAGTGAGTTTGGAGGCCAATGATTTTTTACTTAGAACTTATATTTCAGTCAAATTTTACCATCAAGTATCCCTGTGAGTCTAGCTTCATACCCCGTTTGTTTCACCCTCTTTGCACCTCTAGAGCTTCAGATATTACAGTTTTGGTGACTGAAGCAGCAGACTTCATTACAAGCTGGCAACTTTGACCAGTTATAGTTTTCATCTTAGTTGGAGATAGGTGGCTTAGTTTATATGGATAAAAATCTCTCTGAGTCTATTTTCTATTCCAAGTCGTCTCACTTATTTAACTCTTTCTGAGTATGAAATATGGGCATTTGAAGATAGAAAGATCATTGCTGGAAGTTTTCTGCACTCACTAGTTTTGTTCACTCGGGTTGGTTGGACTTCTTTGCACTTCATTTCATCTTTGCGGGGTAATCTATGGGGCAGTTGTGAGGTGTTCTGGAGGTGTCAAGCCTATGAGCTTAATGGAGGACCCTTGTCCTTATTCTTTGATGAGCTATTTATGACGCTTTGCTCTTTGGACACTATATGTCTCAATGGAGTCGATCTTTAATGAGCACATAGAGCTAGGTTGGAGCATACATTAAGGAAGTCAATGCCTTGTGCCTTGAGGTTGGTGTCTTATATTCTTCTTCTCCGAAGTTCGTGAGCAATGGAGAGTCGACAAAGGGGGTTTTCACATCTCTTCCGCTTTTAGATTTCCATTTTCATAGTTATCTCTTGTGCCTACACCCGAACTTCACTCTCATGCCTAAATCCGACATGAATTTAGCTTTCGAGCTCACTTTGCAACATTGAGGACAATGTTGGTTTTAAGCGTGGGGGTGAGTACTTGGGTGCCCTATTATTGTCAAAAAAAAAATTTCCTTCTTAGATTAGATTTTTGTAATTATATTTTAGTGGTTAATGCCTTTTTCCAACCCCAATGATGAGATATGGACTTAGCTTTGTTGTGACTGTGGATAGATCAAGCACGATCTAGGGCTTTGAATTTGTTTTGTGATTAAGTTTATATGTGATCTATGCTTGACTATATGTGTGCACCGAGCCTGTGGTTAGGTTAGTTCATCATAATTAAAAAAGTATATAGATGATTTGATTAACTTGCATGCCCTTATTTGTGAGCTTTCGTGCCTATATCTATAGTGTATGCATTGTTCATTCACTTATTCTTTCATAATGGGTACAATTTCATGACATTGCGTATCTAGAACTTGCTTGAGACCTCTCGAGGCTATATGTTAGCTTACGATGGGATGGAAAGGATTGAGGCATTAGGCTTAATACCACCATGACCAAAGAAACATGTGCCCAAATATATTTACCACTAGATTGCCACTTTTAGTGGCGGAGAGGAGCCACGTTAGGGCCTACTGGGTCCCGTGACCCAATAAAGTTTATATATTTTCTAGTTTGCTCATATGCAGTGTGATTAGTCTAGCACGGTGGAAGCTTGATCAATTGGCAACAATTGGGTCATGGGTTCGGGCTACCATGCACGGATAGCTTTTGTCTGTTTTTTTGTTTTTTTTTTTGGCCTGAACATTTATGTTTTGTATATAATATATATTATGCTTTGGCCATTTACACTAGTTTTGAAATTACTTTTAAGATAGTTTTTTTTATTTTATAAAAGAGGATCAAAGGAATTCACTCATATCCCCATGGTGACTCAAACCCATGACCTCGATCTTAGATAGTGGGTGCTCCAACCACGGAGTTAACACCACTTCGTCAGTTACTTTTAATATAGTTATTTATAAATTGTTTTAGACAATAAAAGATATCATTTTGGGTGTTTTTTTTTTCCTTTTATTTGTCAATTAATTTTTTTTTTCTTTTATGGAGTTTTAATATTTTGTGAGTGCCCCACTTGACATCAAATCCTGGCTCCGCCCCTGGCCACTTTGAGCCTATTTATATTTTTAGCCTTTTTGTTCATTCGCACCACATATTCCTACCTAGCTTATACACTTTTATCTTACCCTTCCATGGTAGTTGGTGAAGCGATTCGAGAGAATGCCTTTATGTTTGAGTGCTTTAAAAGAAAAAAAAAAGTCAGAAGTGTGAGGTTACAAAAGAATAAGTGTGGAGGTGAGTATGTGTTTAGAAAAGAAAGTTCTAAAAAAAAAAAAGAGAAACAAAAGAAAAAAAAAAAGAGAAAGAAAGAAAAAGGTTCAAAAGATCAAAATAGAAAAAGAAAAGGTGATTGAAAAAAAAAATGGCTAGTATACTTTTTGTTTATAGTATAGTGTAGTGTGGGTTGTACATTGGGATTAGAGTAAACGACCAGATTACAAAGTATTGAAATGACCGGTTGCGGCCTCAACACCACGACACACATTCCTACAAGCATCAATAGTTAGGGGTTTGTCACTATGAATGACATCTATGAACCAAATGGGTCTAACCCCCAACCAACCTTTACGCCCATGAAATACCCAAATTCCCAAACTCAGTCTTATAGTGAATTATTGTCCTTGCTATGGAGCCCTCAAATGAAAAATGGGAGAAAATTATACTCAAAATTCCATTAAGCTTGATAAATTACTTATAATTAAAGTTGTACACAACAACAATCATACACATTTGTAAATAAAATTCCATCAACCAACCAACTATTACGTACATTTCAGTAAATGTAATTACTACTTCAACAGTAACCCAGCTAGCTATTAATTTAGTGACATTTCTCTTCATAATTATGTATGTGGTCTGGGACCATTGTACCGAACAATCTGAGTGCGGAGAGCACACAATCAATACCGCTAAAAAAGTTCATGTTACTTGGAAGATTGTCATATCGTTGCAGGATAATATCAGACCTCTTGTAGTTCATTAGCTACATTGGAGGGTATTTCCAATAGCTAATGCAGATGAATATTGTACATTACTACATTTCCATGGGCTACTTCAGTGTTTGGCTGCTTACTTCGTTATCCCCATGGTAGACCTTTCCCAATGACGTTGGCAGCTGGTTGCAGTCTATGGAAGGAGTCTCTATTGTTTGATCAGAAGAGTAATATTATGTAGAGCATCTCATTGTCATAGTTCCCAAACGAAGATTGCAACTCATTGCATTCAATATTATCTAGAGCATCTCCACATATTGTGTACGTTATTGACTGCAGAGTAGAATCTTGTGGCCGGAATGGATAAACCATTGATTCCAGATTTTCTTTGGTTTGAAGATGATGCACCTGGCTTAAGAATAAAAACTAAACTAGCATTGAGTTTGGTGCTCGAACATACTTAGTTGGGATAAAATTCATATAGGAATATAGCATACCGTTCTCACCACTAGAATCCTATAATCTGTAGCTTGATTTTCAAAATTAGACGAGATATGTCTAATCGGTATGTCAACTTCTTTGATTGAAACATTTTTCTTCAATGCAGATTGCCAATCATTGCATTCACCAAAATAGAGATTGGCATCTGAAACATTTCCCAACTTTGGTGACTGCAATATTGAGGGCTGGTAATCCTGCGCTCAGGCTGAAGCGGATGTGAAACATTTCCCAGCTTTGTGTATATTGGTGACTGCAGTATGGAGGGGCGGTAATCCTGCGGCTGAAATTAACGAAAGAGTGAATCCAGATTTTCTTAGACGTAATGTAGTTAGCAGGCTCATTATATCATCAGTGGTTGAAAGATATTCTTTGTAACATCAGAATCAGCAATTTCTGTTTCTATTCTGTCTTGCGACTTAAGTATTGCTATAGTTCTTGGGATTTATAGCTGAAATGTTTAACAACAAAAAGCATGTTCATTCTCACCTGTGGAAACACATCATACATAGTGTCATCTTCATCATAGGTTGAAACTTCATTCCCGTCTAGAAGACAAGAATCACTATCTCCAAATAGTGATTGCAACACATTACAATCATCATTGGTGCCATTGGTTTGCAGAACAGCTTCCAGCTCTAGGGATGACGGTGACTGCAGTGCTGAGGAGCAGCAGTCACCCAGAGGCTGAGGTTGATGGAATAGCAACTCCTCTCTTCCTTGTGCCTGAGTATAAAATCAGATTCAAAATTATACGTAAGACCTTAATTTCATTATACTACTCGTGCTCCATCTTCAAGTGACAGACAACAAAGTCGCCCTGCGTAAATTTGAGGTGAGGTCACGGTGAATGAGTATGAATCTCTATTCTACTATGCAACAACCAAGAATTGAAAATCATTATTGAGGACACACATCAATCCACTAAAGTCTATGACATACTAAATCCTCAATCCACTTAACACAGCACAATCACAAAAAAAAACTGATAAAGAGAATGAGAGACTGACCTAGGCCTGCTTCAGATACGAAATAACTCCATTTCCAGGAAGATAGTACTCAAGAATGACCCAGCTGGTCTTGTTCGATTTCGGCACACGATCCTGGTAAAAAGTCAATGTCCTCTTGCTCCCAATCACAGCTTTGGATCGTCGAGCCTTAATCCCACGCTCCTTGCCTGTGATTTTCCAGTATCCCTTCTTCGTGCTCCGATTTGAGCGAGAGCTTTTGTTGTACTTGTAATACATTCTGGTGAAGAAGAACCACTCCTTGTCCTGAGCCCCTGTATCAGTCCCCAACATTGCTGCCCAAAAACCCAAAACAGAAATACACGAAAATCAGAACCTACTCTGTTCTTAATGCATCATATTCAGAAATGGGAAGTAATTAAAATTGAGAAACCTCTTTCGTTACCAGGGAGGTCAGTGGGCTCGTATTTGTGAGAAAATGTTGTTGTTGTCATGTTGTGATATCTCATTACTCTCAATGGTGAGCTCTGAGAAGCAGAGGAGGAGAGTGAAGGAAGGTGTATTTATGGTGTTGAAGTTCAAGTAAACCCGACATGTATCAGACCCAAAAAAAAAAAAAAAAACCCGACATGTCATACCGAGTACTCTTTATCTGTTGCGACTAACCCCTCTAGCAAGTTTATTAGATGAAAAAGTGAGGAATCTAAACTTTTTCCATGTCGGGGTTGCAGAGTTTCCAATGGGGGTTCCAGACGTGCTTCACAACTTCACGGACCTTCCACTCGAAGGGGTCTCGTGGGTCATCATTATTCTATTTCTAATCGCTGCTTAACGTGCTTTCATTTATTTAACCAAATCTTTTTCTTTTTGTCGATTGAATCAATCTATAATTACGATTGGAGAGGCAAAACTTCTTTGTCACTCATTTTTGACATACACCGAATATTGCTTGCTGGAATTATTCTCTTCCTTTATTGGCTTCAGAGTTTGACAGCAAGTTGTAGCAACCATTCCTTATTTTGACCATTTTTTCTGTGTTATGTTTCCGAAACTTGTGATAAATGTTACTTGAATCGCATAGACGTCCTATTGTTGAAAGGGAAAAAGTCACGAAGAGTATCCAAACTTAAACTCATTCTACACTTTGGTACCTCATTTTTTAAATAAATCATTTTGGTACCTCAACTTATGATCTCTATATAACACTTATACACACCGTTACTAACACCGTTAACTCAATTGCCACATTGCTTTTTCTATGGGTGTTTTCGTCCTGTTACATTTTCCCCTACCCTTATCAACGTCAATAAGGGGTTAGAGATATTATTTCCAGATTCTGGTAATATATATAAGGGATTATTTTCTTTCTCATAATTCACATAGAAACAGATTGTACAATTACCAGAGATAATTCACGTAGAAACACTTGTACCTCACTATATTTGTTATTCACATGTACTCGTATTACTGTTAGTAGTGGTTCTTTATTTATGGGTGTTGGGGTGCTAGTCATAAATTGGGTTCTGATGTGCAGGGGAAAAAGTAGTTGAAGTACTTGCATTGAATTAAAATTGGGATGGAATATTCATTGCAAAAAGATGGAATTGATGAATATTTTGAACTTTGTTTTTCCTTGAATGAAATTGCAGCTTAGGTTAACATGGTCATTTTGGATTTTAACATTCATTTTGCTGACAAATGCAGGTGATCTGTTTAGTCTTGCAGTAAATCATGGAGGGATGATTTATAGTCAAGGTTCAATGACTTTAATTACTAGGCCAACAATTTAGGTTAAGTGCAGGGTCCAATTATCTATTGGTATCGAATACCCAGTAATGAACCAGGGAGTGGGTATTTACCAATTACTAATGATGAGGATGCTGTTGACATGCTTCAATTTATTCCAAAGAACAGGAGGATATTGGAGGGAATATTGCAAAACATGAACAAACATTTTGGAGGGAGTTATAACTTTTGGAGGGAACTAGTTGATCTAGTGAAAGCTATGAGATTTTTAGAGGGAAAACAATAAAGGACGAAAACACCCATAGAAAAAGTCATGCGGCAATTGAGTTAAAGGTGTTAGTAACGGCATGTATGAATGTTATATAGAAATCATAAGTTGAGGTACCAAAGTGATTTTTTTTTAAGATGAGGTATCAAAGTGTAGAATGGGTTTAAGTTGAGGTACTCTTTGTGAACTTTTCCCTTGTTGAAATATGAGATCTTATAAGATATTTTTTGATTTTTAGGTGTGGGCTGAAATTTTTTTAGAATAGTTTTAGAACTCAATAAGAAGATTTCTTGTCTGCAAAGAGATATTCTGTTAAGGTGGAGATATCTGGTTGATGTAGAAATATCTAGTTGAGGAGAAATATTCAATTGAGGCGAAAGAACCTAGTCGACGAGCAAATAATTTATCAAGGAGGATCTCTATAGGACAGAACCCTTCAAGGAGAATTTGAGTGAAGAGAGATTTTCTCAAGGAAAGATCCGAGTGAGATGCAATTCCTTTAAGATACAATCTATTCGAGGCACAATCTCTTCAAACAAGAAGTCTCTCAAGGTGGATCTGAATGAGGCATAATCAATCAGCGGGTTATTAGCTCCGAAGCAAGCGGAAATACTTTTACACATTGTTCAAAAAGTGGTCCACGTGAATAACTAGCAAGCAACCAAATTAGTTGAAATATATTAAAAAAGGTTATAAAATCATCAAATATATCTTGCATACATGAGTACATCATCAACAATCAATTCATTTGCCAAATAACCACTATGACTCATTCTTTACCGATTTTAATATTGACCATGACTATATGGATCATGAAGATATTGACATATATAGAATCTTTAAAATCTTAGAAACATCAACTTGAAGAATAACAAAGATTTTTTTTTACTTTGTCAAAGGGAACCCAAAGGCTTCTTAGGCCCAAGATAAACTCTTTCGACGCATGTGAAATGCTCCAACTATGCATTGCAGCACAGTGCCTGGCCACTTTGACAGCTTCGGGGTTCGAACCTAGGTTGGGGAGCACACCCAACTAGGCAAGAACCACTAGGCCACTTGCAGTGGTTTGAAGAATAACAAAGATAAGAAAGTTAAGTTATTCAATCTTCTAGCGATATACCAACCTTGATCATTGATGTGAGAAAGAAGAAATGTAATTAGTAATTACCTTATTGATATGTGACCAAATTAATTAGCAATTAATTTCACAATAAATTAGAAATAGTAAAAGAAAAATTTAAGATACATAGTCGATGATTTTTTTTTTTTTTTTGAAGTTTTCTTATTTATTTATTTCACGAGGAGGGACATAGATGAAAATTTGATTAAAAATTAGACAAAAAAATATAAGGGGTGTGAATTAAGTAATTGAAAGGGTGTATTTAAAACTTCTCTAACAACATACTTAATGCACAATATGTAAGTAATTAGTTATTAATTATAGAAATTATTCTATGCACCTAATTTACGAACCCATATCATATTACGTGACACGATCGTGTTAGACCAGATCCGCTCATTATTACGATATGTATATATGTTGTAAACTCGGCCAGAAAAAGGAAATGGGAAATTAATGGGCCTGGAGACTTGGGTTTAACCCAAGATTTCAAGAATCCCAAATTGGGTAACAGAGAACTGTGCGCGCGCGAGAGAGAGACACAGAGATCGAGTGAGAAAAATAGAGAGATGAAGCTGCCTCTATTTCTGTGGATAGGCCAAGTACAAGCCCTTAGTAAGCTTCCATCTTGGTTTCTTCTACCTTTTCATTTTCACAATTCAACAAAGATTGAAACTTTTTTTTTTTTTTTTTTGGATTTTTGTTGGCCACTGTCAGATTATTCTGATTGAATTGATTGTGCACAAGAAGAAAGCTTATACCCATTTCCTCTACAATTTGATTTTCTCACAAGCTCCCGCCTTTGAGGTACTGAAATCAGTTTAGCGTATTGCTCATTGTTTCTGGGTTTCTGAGAAATGGTGATTTATTGACACAATTTGCAGGGTTTATTGTGGAAGAAATCCTCCAACACTGTGGCCCTCAAGGGTTAGATGATAAAGTATTTTACAGTTTTCAATTTCAATATCTATGTCACTATTTGTGCTTGTTATCTGCTAAATGCATGTATCCATCTAGTTTATAATGTTCATGATGTTTAGTTTCCTCCTTCCTAAGAATTAGATGCACGTATAATTGTGAGTTCAAACAGAAACCGGGAATAATATACACAAAATTCCAGTAAACATTAGAGGTTCATAATGAACAGCATCTACAAGAGTAATAGGGTAATAGTGAAATATGAACAAGAGCGACATGATGCATGATACAGTATTTGGTTTTAGGCGTGAGGTGTTCAGACTTAGTCTGAAGACCTCTCTGTGACCTTTTGATTGTATTCATACATCTTGTAAATGATTGTAACGAGACAGAATACTTCTGTCTGATTACTACTAATATGTCTTTGAGGCTCCAGCAACCATGTAGCAACAGGTTCTTTGGTAATACCTCTTCCTGATTAGCGACTATGCAAAAGTTGTGTTGCATATAGCGGCCTTTGAGGCTAGAACTATGACTTCGGTCTGAAAGATATGCTTTACGGATTTAAAGGATATGCATCCTGGAAAAAGAATCCTTTATATTGCTGCCAGCTTTGAACTGTTGTCTGCTTACAGGACTTTCAGTTTCTTCTGGGTAGGGGTGGCAAACGGGCCACTAAGCACGAGCACGGCACGGGCCCGGCACGCTTAAAAGCGGCCCGGCACGGCCCAAGCCCGTTAGTGGCCCGACACGACCCGAGCACGTTAGAATAAAGGGTCGGGCTGAGCCTAAGAATATTGGCCCATTGGCCCGGCCCAGCCCGAGCCCGTAATGGGCCCGGCACGGCCCGAGCACGACATATTGTGGGCCGGCCCGTTATAAACACAAAATTTCATTTTGTTTTTAAAAATATTAAAAAACTACAATGATGAGATTTGAATATGAGACATTTTTATTTAAAATCTCATGACAATTTCACCAATGCTTTCTTTTATATTGTCAAAATAATGAAACAAAACATTATATCCTTGTTTTGACATAAGTATTTTTTCTAAATATTAAATATATGTTTATTAATAAAGACTAATCTCATAATAATACAACTATAGAATGAAGGAAAGAATAATAAATACTAAATCCAGTGGCGGAGCCAGGATTTTAAACTTACTGGGGCACAAAATAATAATAATAACATCAAATATAAAAGCTCTCTAAATGAAATTTATATCTAGTACAATGAGATTTCAGATTCTGAAATCGTTTCAAATTAGTTTTTATAATCTATACTTTTAAAAATGTATTTCTCAATATACAAAAATAATGCAGAAAATTCTCTTTTTAAGAACTATAATTTTTTGATATGGATCATCTAAAATTAAATTCTCTAAAGTTATGTGAACTTCTTAAAATCATACAATCCTCCGTCTAATGTAACGGGTAGAAGAATGGACACATCAACTAATACATATTGAAAATGATTTTCAATATTTTCTCTTCAAAATTGAGGTTAACTTGGGTTGGTTTATAAGACTCCTCTTGAAACCCGTTCTGTTATATTGTTCTTCAATGAGAATATTTCATGGTTGTCCATTTAAAAACCTGTCATGATTGTGAAGTTCAATATGATTTGTGAAGTTAATTACTTAATTAGATTGTTATGGCCTTTGATTTTCGTTAAAAAATAAAATACTTTAGATATAGTTGACATACATGAAAAGATGAAGGTGAACAAATTAAAGAGTAGACTAGCAGAGGATCAGGCACATGGGAACTCTGTGCAATTAAAATGATAATAGCCAAATCAGAATCTTCCAACAATAAAGTGATATAATTAATATATTTTGTCAAGAAAGTTTACTGGGGCACGGGACCCAGTTGGTCCCTTACTGCCTCCACCTCTGATTAAATCTTCATTATATTAATAAAGATTAATCTCACAATAATATATTAAAAATAATATATTTTGAGTTTTTTTTTTCTTTCTTATAGTGGAATATAAAAAATTATTAGAAATCTAATCTTAAAAAGCTAAGATTAATAAAAACGTTATAGAACTTAATTTATTTTAATTTTCGAAATAGTTAAATAAAATTAATTTTTATTTGTTCAAATTAAGATTTTAAAATCGTGCTTTATAGTGGGTAGACACGAGCACGACCCGTTATTGACTTGGCACGAGCACGGCCCGGCACGATATGGGCTCGGGCCATGGACCGGGCCGGGCTTAATGTTTAAGTAAATGGGCTGGCACGAGCCCGGCACGATAATAAATGGGCCGGCCCAAGCACGTCACGAAGCACGACTAAGCCCGCTTAAAATGGGTCGGGCCGGCCCGTTTGCCACCTCTACTTCTGGGGCAGATAAATAGCAGTATAATGCCTCTGCAACTTCACTGCCTATAAACAGAAACCAGATTTAGTTAAGAATGTAATAAATAGCCTCTTCAGTATAATATTTTATTTAATGCAAGAAAAAAAAATTCTTTAGTGTTATCAGATTGTTTATCTCACCTTGGCTTGTGATGCTGCTCTGCAGTTGGATTCTTCTAGGAGCACCTCCCATGTTTGTCTCAATGACTGGATATTAGATGATATTGATGTTTTGCGTATGTCCTTTGATCTTAAGGACATACTAATTGCTGACTATTTGTTTGAGGAACAACTATTGGTGATCCTAGGGATTCACTATTGGGGATCTGAAGAAATGGATGTGGATAGTTATGTCCTTTGATTTTAGGACATTTGAAAACTACGGATATGAGGAACAAATATCGGTATTTCAGTTGACACGATGTTTGATCAGAGGAAGGAATATCGGTACTTATATTAAGAAGATGATCTGAGGAATGAATATAGGTAGTAATGTTGACAGAGGAAGCTCCACCTCCAAGGAGTTGCTTATGAGAAGAGACACCTTTATTCGCCTGGACTCATCACAATCAGAGAAGGGTAGACTTCCAGATGGCATTTGAACCATATGCATTCGCCCGTCTCACTTTCAACCAAAAGTTCACTGGGGGATGCTGTGACACCTGCAATGCCTCCCCCACTCCCAAAAGAAAAAGAAAAGAAAAACAGGACTAGTTGCTGCTGTCCTGAGTTGTAATTGAATGGAAAAACGATTAAGAAGTTTCCAAAGCCTCCAGTACAAGAAATGCAGAAAAGCTGCAATTGTATGCCAATCAACACAGCTGAGCATTTCATATAACTTGGAGATCTTTGAATCATTTGTAGGAGAATATCTCCGACTATAATAATGCAAGTTAGAGACACATTATTACTGAGGCCTCCTTTGATATTCTCCTACAAATAGAGGTTGATTAGCTACACTGGAGCGATGCTCCAATGGCTAATGCAGAATAATCGTTTACCGATCCATGTACTACTTCGGTGTTTCTGTCACTGGTTACTCCTCTACCTCCATCAATAACTGTATGTGGGAACTGTGCGAGAGAATAGTCATTACCTTCGTATAAAGATAGTAAATCATCCCACTCAATGAAATTAATCAAATTATTGTCATGGGAAAAATCTCTCGGTCCTCCGTTTATTGATGGTAATGTATAATTACACAAAATGAATCAAAGTCTGATCCCAGATTTGCTCCTAGTTGAGAATATCCCTGAATTAACAAATGCAGAAAGAGTTTAGTTTTGATACACTTCTTTTGTTGCAGCATATTTAGAATTTCAAATAAAAAGTTGTAAAAAGCATGCTTATTCTCACCTCTGGAATCATATTTGCAGCTTGATTTTCAGAACTAGATGCGGTGTTGCTAACTAATTCGTCATTATCATTGGTTGAAATGTTCTTCTTCTTAGAAGAAGGGTCTAATCCTCAAATGGATATGTTCTCTTACGACATTCATTATTATGGACATTGGTGGTATACATTGGTGACTGATATAGCTGATGCAGTTGAGGTGGTGCAGGCGGATGAAAGAGTGAATCCAGATTTTCTGGGTTATCTGGTAGCTGTTTTGATCACAAACAAGAAACTGTGAGGTAACATTTTCAATATAATTTTAGTGCTCCTTATTGAAAATTTCATAGAAGAAATCAAAATGCAAGTTTGTTCTGACCTCTTCAATCAGATCAGACGAATTGCTTCTATTAGGTCGACCTTCAACAGAGGTTGAAAGATCATTCTTATCTAAACAACAAGGATCAGTTTGCGTGCCTTCCAATTCATGCCGATTGCCAATGGGAATGTGAAGAATATCTTCCACCTCCTCTAAAGTCAGGTATTCCTCTTCTTCTGTAATCATACCACCACCAGTTTCATCATCATTTCTACTGGGAATTGGAACAACATTTACCAGCTCTTCCGATGCCCAGTTTTCATCGATCAGCTTGATTTTCAACATTGGAGGCCATACTGCAGTTACTGCTACCTCGATCGCAGAATGGAGCATCCTTATCATGAATTCATGATCAAAGTTGTCTGACTTGTACTTCAAGCAGCAGACAACAAAGTCCCCTATCTGCTTAGGAGGATCAGAATGTGCCTGAATGAGATAATACTCATGAATAAGTGAATAACCCAGTTGGTCTTCTGGGATTTCGGCACTCCACGTTTGTAGAAGGTCAAGGTCCTCTTTCTCCCAATCACAGCTTTGGAGCCGGGGGCCTTGATTGCACGGTCCTTGCCTGTGATCTTCCAAAACCCTTCCCCTGTAGTCCTGTTGGAGCGAGTGCTGTTATTGTACTTGTAATCACATGGAGTGAAGAAGTACCACTTTCCTTGATTGTCCCAAGACACTCCCCAGACTTTCCGCCCTTGTGAACGCCAGTTCTGCAAAAATGCAAGACGTACAATACACGAGTGTGAATGACTGTGAGTCAGATCATTAATAGTTGAAATTGATGGTGTTCTGGTTCGGAAGATGGTTTACCTGGTAACTCGCGAGGCTCGTGCTTGCACACATCGATTTCAGGGATGATGGTCGTGATCTGGGAGTCCTTGCACTGATTCTTCTCCTCCAAGTAGTGACTAAGCAGCTCCTCGTCGGAGTGATGGAATCGGCATCCCTTTGGAACTGTGAAGTCGCCGCAGCTCATCTCTTTCACTTTGAATAGCTGATTTTGATCAGTGTTGTTTTTGCTCTAAGGTGCAGAGAAAAGAGTGAGGTTGTCTATAATCTATATAATGTCAAAAGTGCTTTCAACCGAAAAGCCCTGTATGGAATGACTTGCATCATGAGTGGGATCGCACCAGTGACGAGTAACGACCAATCACGCGTTAATTTTTACATTTTCTTTGTCCTTTTATGGGAATCTCATTTATCTTTACCCGCTCTTGGAAGGGCCTTTGGGGGCCTGGCCCTTTGTTTATCCATTCAAGACTGGGAACATTCAGGAACATTGGCCAAAACAATTGGAGAAATTTTTGTTGGAATATTCTAGAGTCTCAGCTTAGTGGATAAAAGTTTCCAAAGTTTTATTTCCTCCAATGCTTACTGTTGATGCCAGTTTAGGTAACAACGGGCCAATGAGAATTGTTGAAATCTAACGTGTAAAATAGTGGGGTTGTTTTCTTGAATTAGAACTATCTTTTCTATTAGAAATTCCTGTGGAGACATTACTGTGGCGAGGAGCAGTCACGATGGACTTTCATGCTGAATAATGGCCTCAATCAACAATTCAGAAAACTTTTCGTACTGAAATTTTGAAGAACGTGTAGAAGACTGAGGTGACACTACATTTCTCGAATTATAACAAGTATCATGATGACGTAAAAGGCTACATATTATACAAGAATCTCATGAAAATGAATAACCCAAAGTCCCAAATGCACCGATTCCTAATCCTCCTCCCTACTATCCACATCCATCAAGAAATCGAAGTCTTGCGGTAGGAGAAGAAATTAAGGTACCTGAGAGATATGGGAGAGACGGAGATCGGAAAGATGAAAAGGCAGGAGCAGTCAGGACTGAGCGATGCGAGAGAACTAGAGAAGTGAGGTTGTAACCGTTGTGTGAGTGAGAGAGGGTTTTTTTTCCTTTCTAACAAGGCTCGATGGGTTCCATTGGACAGCCCGCTTCCGCCCGTTAATTAACGGGTTGGCAGCCTATTAACAAATTAAGTCATCGGGCGGAAATAGATAGATTTTTAGCGGGCAGTTAACAAATCATGGGCTGAATTGTCAGGCCTAGTGAAGCCTTATTTGTCAGGCCTAGTTAAGCCTTATTGGACAAAACCTAACTAAAACATCTAATAAACAAAGCCCAGTCCAACTAAACTTGGCCCAAAGAAAGCCCAACACCAGAGCCCAGCCACAGCTCCATGACAGAGCCTCTCCACCAGAAAACCAGCCACCAGGGAGAAGAAACCACCTGCCGCCACTGCTGACAAATGCACCAATGCCCGTGAAAGCTTCGAAGTCTCCTTTGAACCAGAAGTCCCCAACTTATATATGTTGGTTCATTTGAAAGTGGAGAAATTAATAGCCAATATTTTGAGCCCTCCTTTCAGTCTCCAAATTCACGTACTTCGTGACTCTAGATTATTCTGAACTATGCTTGGGAATGGAACAAGGCCAATCAATATGCTACTATTAAACCTTCAAGACGGGTTGAATTGTGTGCAATAAATATGAAATGGGATCGATGGTTTAAGTTAAATGTAGATGGCACCAGATATATATGGCCATACAGGTAAGATTGGCTGTGTTGGGGTGATTAGGTGTAGCTATAGAGATTGTGTGCGTGGTTTTGCAACCATCATAGGCAAAGGCCAAGTTCTTGAATGTTAGGATCCCCGGCTCCAAACAACCATATTTATAGAGAGACAAATGTTCCTAAATTGTCCTTCCTAAATTCAGCGATTAATTGGAGCTTAAATATTAAAATTTTGATGAAGTTCCACATATAACTTTCCCAACCATGCTTGATGAGCACTTCTCACCTACATGTAATTTGCACCAATTTTGTGGACATTATGCCTCATTTACACCCAAAAAAAAAAAATGCCCTTCTTGTTCAAAGAAAAAAGAAGAAGACATTTTGTCAAAAAAGAAAAAAAAAAGCCAAAAGAAAGCTAAATGGTTTCCTAATCCCATTATGATAAGGATTTAGAAGCCTTTGCCTATATATATAAACTCGATCGGCTCTTTCCTTTTCATTTCACCCTGCTCTACATTTCTAATTTCTCTTTGACCTGAAACAAACCAAAAGAAAAACCCCAAATTGACGACGATCCCAAGCTGCGCAGAACTGAACGAAGAAGATCAGAGACGACGACGGCACAAGGCTAAACAAACAAGGGCTTTTCTTCCTTGTTTTCGTTCATATTCACTGTGTATAATAGTGAAACCCTAATTTCCATTTATCACTATTTTCTATATCGATCTTTCGTTGTTCTTGGTTAAACTCTTGAAAGATTCCATAAATAAATTCAATTTCTTGATCATCATGATGAGTGTGGCTACTGTCTCTCCGATTTTGCATAATATCGATAACCTTGTTGGGTATCTCAAGAGGGGAAGAGGGTTAGATTGTGATTACAGTGACTTGGGATTCATAGATGAGAGGACAAAGAGGCCTAAGATAGAAGCTAATCTGGGAGTTCCAGAAGAGGCAAGATTTGCTTCTGATGAAATTTCCAGGTCTTGTGGTGTGAGACTTGGGTACATACCCAAGGGATTGGGGCTTAATGATGATGTAATCGATCAATTACGCAACGAAAACACTAAAAACTTGTTGTTGAACCATAAGAAACTTCATTTGGTTCTTGATCTAGACCACACCCTGCTGAATACCACCTTCCTTGATAATATGTCACCAGACGAAGAATATTTGAAGACCCAAACCCAATCTGATCATTCTCTGCAATATGTTCACATTGTGGACACTCCCAGTATGCAACTGATGACCAAGTTGAGGCCTTATATTAGGACGTTTTTAGTGCAAGCCAGTCAAATGTTTGAGCTGTCCATATGCACAATGGGTAATCGAGCCTATGCGCTCGAAATGGCTAAGCTGCTTGACCCTGGAAATCAAATCTTTGGTGGTAGAGTCATATCGCGTAGTGATAGCACAGAAACAGATCGAAAGCGTCTAGATGTCCTGCTTGCAAGAGATTCTGCTGTTGTGATCCTTGATGATACGAAAGATGTATGGACAACTGACAACCAGGACAATGTAATAGAAATGCCAAGATACCATTTCTTTAGGTCTAGTTGTCAAAAGTTTGGCCTCAGTAATGGTAAGCCTTATTCTGAGTTGAAGACCGATGAATGTGATCGGTTTGGAGGAGCTTATCTTGCAAATGTACTCCAACTTCTTAAGCATATTCACACCATATTCTTTAATGAAGTTGAGTTACAAGGGTGGGATCTTATCGACAGAGATGTGAGGCTCGTGTTGAAAATCCTAAAGAAGGAAGTCTTGAAGGGCTGTAGAATTGTTTTCAGCCATGTCTTCCCCTCAAATGTCCAGGCTGATACTCATCCTCTGTGGAAGATGGCGGAGGAGTTAGGCGCTACTTGTTCAACACAAGTGGATCCATCAGTCACACATGTGGTTGCAGCCAACGCCCGAACACAGAAATCATGTTGGGCAGTTAAAGAAGGAAAATTTTTGGTGAATCCCCAATGGATTCATACTGCAAATTTTATGTGGCAAAGGCAACCTGAAGATAATTTCCCCTGTCATTAGTTCATTAACAGCATTGAACTACGTACTCTTAACTTGATTGTTCACCCCTCAACTTGCCTGTATCATAATAGTTGCCTTACCAGACCCTACAAGTCAAAGCTAGTTCCCACAAATGAACACAAAAAGTGAAATGATCGAATTGCAAGATCAAAAACGTACGTTTGCAAGTCTGAGAGGATTTTTGAATGAAGAGAATTGTAAAAGTAGATCTTATATAAAACCTTGCCTACTCGTAAAATTTATCCGCTTTGCTCGTCTCGGGTCTATATCCTTAGCTTCTAAAGAACTTGGTGCACCAATTTCGTTCCAATTTAAAAGATCATATATAAGAACCATGGTTAAGGAAATGGACGTGATAGAAATGACCAAACGGAACAGAAATTTTTACTTACTATCTTGAGCAAAATAGAAATACAATAAATCCTCAAACAAAAAAAAAAATCAGTGAAAGGAAATATATGGAAGAAAAAAAAATACGGGCATGACCTATCAGGACAAGTGCATGCTGCCCTCATTTTATTTTATGTTATTAATTTATTTTTTATTTTTTTTGTGAAAGTCTTGTTAAATTTATGAAAACAAAATTAACCTATACAAACAATGAGATTATGTCGCTGCATATAACATTTTCAAAAGTGAAAACTCAGAATTTCCGAAAGTTTGAACAACAAAACTCATCGATTTTCTTGAGTGTATGCACTTTTAATTACTTACAAAAGTGATACTAAATAAAAAATAAAAATAAAACAAATAATAGGGAATGACCTATCGCAACACTCTTGTCAATTAAGATCGTATTGGTAAATATACGATCTTAATGAGTTGTAGGTACCAAGTTTGACTTCAATAATCGAGTGGGAGCCGATTATGACATGATTTGTATTATGCAACAGAGAGTTCTTTATTATACCACATATTACTCATTAAAAATAGGATCTAACTCAATATTTACCAAGAATTTGAACACCTAAACAACCTATGGTGTCAATTTTATGGACTAGAAAATGTGCATATTGTTAGGGATATAAGAAAATGTGCCCTTCAAAAAAAAAAAGTGCATTTTGTTACACATCAATCTCTTTACTTTTTTTTTTTTTTAGCAATCAGAGAATAACACCGAAAATGTCCTCTGTTTTATCTACTAGAGTATGAAATGTATTATAGGGATATAAGAATAAATTTACCCTTATTCAAGTGAAAAAAATGTGAATAGTATTATCGCATAGCACACTGATTCCTTGTTTCTATTTTTGTGTTATGGTTTTCTATTTTTGTGTATTAAGCCTTCTGATAAATCCAATTATATTGTACCCCAAAAAGGGTTTACCGGGCTGCTAAAGAGATGAGTAACACTAGTAGCAGGCCAGCCAAATCGTTGGCCATAACATGGTTTTTTAGTGTCGGGGATCACTTCTGTGACATTATTGGTAAGACGTCGATGACATTATATTTAAGTACTTGTACTCAAATGACAACATTTCTCGATATTTTCCTTTTTACTATGATTTTGTGGTGAATTCTTGTAAGTATGAACTCATTAATATCACCATATATAAAATAATAAACCAAGTATTGATGCTACTTTTGCAAATGCATTTCTAAATGGTTTGGAAATATTGGAGATATTGGATGGATTAGCTCAAATTCCTAATGTTGGACGCCGAGAAGAGAAACAGAAATGTATTGGCTCTTGTGGTTGGTTCAGTTGTAGAGAAATGCACAGTACCACACATTCTGTTACAATGGTAAATTTTTATCTATATGTGTTGTCCTCATAGTTCATGTTTCTTTTTTTAGTAATTTAAATTTTATCTTTAGTGATTTAAGGTTTATATTTTCTTAAGAATTTCAATAAATAAAAAAATGAGTATAGATTGTAGAATGCGGAGTGAGAATTTCATTTTCCCCAAAAAAATTGAAATTAAGTAAAAAAAAATTTGCTCGGAATA
Organism: Rosa rugosa; assembly: GCF_958449725.1. Classification (NCBI taxonomy): domain Eukaryota; kingdom Viridiplantae; phylum Streptophyta; class Magnoliopsida; order Rosales; family Rosaceae; genus Rosa; species Rosa rugosa. The sequence continues at coordinate 8,353,088 of NC_084825.1, forward strand.
TTCACTTTGCAGCGATGGGTCATTGTCTTGCATTAGCCTAGGAAACTCGAGCCCTATTTATGTATCGTTAAGCCTCGTGCTCGTGCTCGTGCTCTTTTTTTTTTTTTTTTTTTTCTTTTTGGCCTCTTTACTTTTTTTTTTTTCCTTTTTTTTCCTGGCCTCTTTTTTTTTTTTTTTTTTCTTTTTTTGGCCTTTTTTTTTTTTTCTGGGCTCTTTGTCTTTTTCTTTTCTGGGCCTTATTTTCTCTTTTGCTTTTTTTTTTTTGTGGGCCTTGTTCTTGTAATTGGGCAGTCGAGCGAAACGGGCTTAACTTCAACTTGGGTCGCGGAGGCTAAAGCAAGACGATGACCCATCGCAGCAGTGAATATTCGGCCCAAGTGGGTTGGGCAGAAGTTTTAGTTGTGTAATCCTATATAAACAGTACTTTCCTAATCCATCTTTCCGATGTGGGAAGGCCATCATTACTCTCTACTTTGAAATTATCAAATCTTACTTGTCCTCCCCAAACTGCGACATCTCATCTCTTCTCTCAGAGTCCGACTGTAACTCTTAATACCCATCGTGTGGAGTCGCACGTGCGTCTTCGTCTTCGTCTTCCTCTGAATAACTTTTCAGTTCGGAGAAAATCAAACCTGGCATGAATGATTCTTCTTTCTGCGAACCCACGACGAGCTTCTTTCTATTTGGGCAGCTTCGACAACGCGTCTCGCTCCGAGCTTCTGAAGACACTCAGGGAATCTCTCGTCTTCTCAGCGTAAGGGCCCTGTTACTTGAAATTTAGCTAGGTTTACAGATTGGTTTCAATGCTGGTTATAAGTTTAGTATTGTTTGCTCATCGGGTGTTGGAGGTATTCGGAATCTGGTGTTCCCAGATTTCTAGTACTGGCTTCGATGCCTTGGCTTATTCCCAGATTTCTATTGGAAGAACAGAGCAGCTAATGCAGCTAGTAATGGATGGGGAAGTCGACATCCAGGAATAGTATCTAGCCTTAATTTAACACCAAACTCTCCGATGAGGTAAGGATTTTATCCGCACCCGTCATCTTCTTTGAATTTGTTGCAAGCATGTTCTTTGATTTAATTGGATTATGAATTCATTGTTCCAAATTATGTACACCAAAGTATGAGTAATCCCAAAATATAGCGTTACTGCATTATTTTTTCTCAAAATATATTATCCGGAAGTAGACTACAATATTGAACTTTTGCTCTTCTGCTTTAGTATAGTTTTTGTTTCCTTGTCTCAGTGCCTCTTTTGTGCAGCTCCCCTTGGTGTCTATAGGTCATCGTCTTCTTTCATGATAAGAAATATAATATGTTGGTTCACCGTAAAAAAATTGATACACGTTTGTTTTGTGGAAACATGAATGGTAAAAACATATGTATAATTCAGGATCCGTTAAACATTCCTGAGATCAAGAAGATATAGCTTCGTTTTCATGTTTTATTCTTAATTTTTAACTCATACTGTAACATGTATTTGTAATCTGGGAGATGTAAATGAATACTGGTAATGTTCCTACCTCTTTTTCTTCTTTTTTTGCTGCATGAAGTGCATATGTGCTCTCCTTATCTGATTTCTCTCAAATAAACTAGTTAATTCAGTTCTATATGGTTTGTCTTCAAAGTGATAATTTTTATTGTTGCCATTGATTAACTTCATATATTTCCTCAAGGTTGTATTTTAAACTTATACTCCATGTAAAATTTTTGTCATATAGGTGCTTCAAAGCATCAATTCATGCTTGGTGAGCAGCTTAAGTTTCTTCCTAATCAAATCAAAGGTAACTCTAGCTTTTGGCTGTGATCCTCAGTTTAGATGATTTTTATAAGCATTACAAAAATCATTCATCATTGCCTATTTCACTGGCAAGTTGAGATGTTTGTTAGGTATGTCCTTGTTTTTTTTTTTTTTTTTTTTGTGTCACTATGTTATTGATTGCTCTCTAGCTATCATGGCTGAATTTTGCTTTCATTCTAATTACAAGCTCCTCTATAATGACACTGTTAGATTAGATGTATTTACTTATAGAAATCTGCATCTAACACTCAATAGGGCAACCTCAAATGCTCAATATGATTCATTCTGCCATAAACTCGGCTTCTCCTTTAGCATTTGAAGCTTCAAATTTGAGATATGAATAATTTTTTTATTTTTCATGTATAGAGTTTCTCCTTTTCTATTATTTACCAGGGAGAATAGTAACATGTAATTTGCTTATCTTCTGAACATGTATTTAGACTTCTCAGATGGAACAGAGGGTAGAAGATGCAAAACAACTAGTTTTTGCATTTACAATTCATAGTTATATATATCTGATAATGTGTTGGACAAGGAACACAATCTGTTTGAACTTTGTTATATTTTACCATGGTTGGATTCTGTATTTCTTACCCCGTGTTTGTATTGGCGACTAGATATTATGGGCTGCAATCAATAATTGCTTCACCAGTACATTAATTTTTCCAAACTCTTTTTCAGGGGATCGATAATGCTTTCACCTTGTAACTGAGTAGAGATGCTTTAATCGGGATTTCATGCCTTATCTCCAGGATCTCATAAAGATAGAGGAAAGCTTTACTTTTTATACTGGAGCACCAGCTTTATGTATTTCAGTTTTGTGAATTTCTTTTATCTTACACTTTGGTTAAAATGTATGATATTAGTGTTAAAACTAATTTAACTTATTCTCACCTCATTTTAGGAATCAGTGTTTCACCATATTTATAAAGAAACAAATGCTAGTAGATTGTCTTGCTAAATTCAGCACTTAGTTGAAGCTTTCTTTTCCAGTTCATGAATATCAAAGTTGATTCAGTACAGCATCTAAAAACATCCTGTGAGAGGTACTGCGTTCTCTGATCTTTTGATGATGCAGTTCAATTGAATTGAGCCTGCAACATTTCCAATAAAAATACCAAATTTGATGCATACATCCTTGCAAGTGAAGATCAATTAACAGTAAAAATGAGCAGATAAGTATTCCTCAACGGTCATGAACTATGAACAAAAGCTACATGAAACTATGCTCGGGTCTGAACATAATCTCTGCACTCTCCGCCATTAGACAACCTTAACATTTGTAGTCATGTGTCTGCCGATCAAATCATCAAGGGCTTGTATTAACGACTTGGGGTCAAATACCACAAACCACTTTTGGATCATGTACCGAAGCCAGAAATAAAGCAAAATTTAAAACATTTTCTCAAAAAAGAAAGCTACACGATTTCCAAATCCCACTATGATAAGGATTTACAAGCCTTGCCTATAGAAACTCACCTCTGTCCTCTTCGTTTCACCCTGCTCTGAACTGCATTTATAGTAAAGACGAGTATTCCTAGCATAGTGAGGAGAGAGGGAGAGAAACAGAGGTGTACGTGGGCTGCTGCTCTTCTCCAAGAAATTGTCAAGGTCGGCTTTTGCACTCCCCCGTCGAGATGCCGGCCAAGGAGAAAATCCTTGAGCTCATGTTGAAGGTCGGACTGGACGAGCGGACGGCCAAAAACACAATGGCCAACAACAAGGTCACGTCCAATCTAAGGGCTGTCATTCACGAGGCTGCAGTTACTGATGGATGCAGTCGAACCATTGGTAATCTTATATACACGGTTGCTACAAAGTTTCCAGCAAATGCCCTTGTGCATCGCCCGGTATTGGCACAGTACATTGTGTCTTCAAAGATTAAAACTCCAGCTCAGTTAGATGCGGCTTTGTTATTTTTTGCAAATACGGGGCCAGAAAACTTCAAAACAAGTGAATTTGAAGAAGCATGTGGTGTTGGTGTTGAAGTTTCAGAAGAAGAAATCAAGCAATCTGTCAATGAGGTTTTTGAAGAGAATAAGTCCGCAATTTTGGAGCAGCGCTATAAAACAAATGTGGGTGGCTTATTTGCACATCTTAGGAAGAGACATCCGTGGGCTGACCCAAAAATTGTCAAGGCATCCATTGATACAAAGTTGGGTGAATTACTTGGCGAAAGGACTGCAGCAGATGATGAAAAGGTTCCTAAAAACAAGAAAGAGAAACCTGCTAAAGTAGAGGAGAAAGCTACTGCTGAAGAAATTCTTAATCCATATGCGATATTCCCTCAACCAGAGGAAAACTTTAAGGTTCATACTTCAGTTTTCTTTAGTGATGGTTCTATTCTGAGATGTTGCAACTCAAAGGAACTCCTTCAAAAACACTTGAGCTTGACTGGGGGGAGAGTTCTAACTCGCTTTCCTCCTGAACCGAATGGATATCTACATATAGGCCATGCCAAGGCAATGTTTATTGACTTTGGCCTGGCAAAAGAGAGAGGTGGTGACTGCTATCTGAGGTTTGATGACACAAATCCTGAAGCTGAAAAGAAAGAATATATTGATCATATTCAGGAGATTGTCAGTTGGATGGGTTGGGAGCCCTACAAGATCACTTACACTAGTGATTACTTTCACGATCTGTATGAATTAGCAGTGGAGCTCATACGAAGGGGTCACGCTTACGTTGATCATCAGACGGGGGATGAGATAAAGGAGTACAGGGAGAAAAAAATGAACAGCCCTTGGAGGGACAGGCCAATTAAAGAGTCGCTGAAACTTTTTGAGGATATGAGGCGTGGCCTGATTGAAGAAGGGAAAGCAACTCTAAGAATGAAACAAGACATGCAGAATGATAATTTTAACATGTATGACCTTATTGCATACCGGATCAAGTTTACTCCTCATCCACATGCTGGAGATAGTTGGTGTATCTATCCCAGTTACGACTATGCTCATTGCATAGTGGATTCTCTTGAGAATATCACTCATTCGCTGTGCACTTTAGAATTTGAGACGCGGCGTGCTTCATACGTACTACTGGTTATTGCATTCTCTGGGCCTATATCAACCACATGTTTGGGAATATTCAAGACTGAATGTCAGTAACACTGTTATGTCGAAGCGTAAGTTAAAACTGTTAAATCGACTAGTGACTGAAAATTGGGTTGATGGTTGGGATGATCCACGCCTTATGACACTAGCTGGTTTACGACGTAGGGGCGTGACATCGACTGCCATTAATACGTTTGTTAGAGAAATTGGAATCACCAGAAGTGATTGTAGTATGATTCATCTGAGTCGCCTCGAGTACCACATCAGAGAAGAGCTCAACAAAACAGCTCCTCGCACAATGGTTGTGCTTGATCCTGTAAAGGTCGTCATCACCAACTGGAAAGATGACCTCATAAAGGACTGTGAAGCAAGAAAGTGGCCCGATTCTGAGGCAGAGTCCTACAAGGTTCCAATTTCCAAGGTGTTTGATGCGGGAAGCGTGAACACAATAGTACGAGGCTCCGTCAAGCGTCGAAAACCATATGAGATGAGCTAGAATCCACTAGCAATTACGGGCACAGCCGTAAGAAACATACGAGAAATTTCTCTAATATTTGGTTTTTTTATTGATAACTTGAATTAAAATTACAATCTAAGAAGTGTCTTATATATAGGGCACATAACATAAACCTAATACAATTAGAAAACAAAAAGAATAATTTATTATAGACTAAAACTAGAAAACCTAATTAAACCTCATTAAATAAAAATCAGAAATAGAATCCTAGATACTAAAGAATATTACGCAATCTCCCAACCAAGATTTTGTTCGAGAATCCCGATATATCCAAAAGAGTAATTTATGATTAATTTCATCATTAAGAAGTCTATTTGAATACCAGTATCCAATATTCAAATCATTCTTCTTAATGTAGAGACGCTTCTTTCTTTTCGAGATTCTTTGTTGAAATTGGCTAAAATCTCGTCCTACATCAGTCTCCTCCACTTGAAAAGAACTCGACCTCGAGTTCCTCTTGAATGCAGCTCGATCATTAGTAGGAATAAAACATGATAAGCCATCAACTTCAATATTCTCGAAATTAAAAGGTATCACCATGAATCCAATACCGTAGACAAGTTTAGAATAAGTATCTTGAAACTTAAGCTCCTCCACTTGAAAAGGAATGGCCATTGACTTCTCTTTGGGTTGGTCTTGAACACTATTAAGCATGCATGACATGGATATCAATGTGATGAATGAATCAGCTTTCTTGTCTTTAATAAGTTTCTCTTCAATCTTCAGAGTGGCTTCTTCATGTTTCTGTTCACACATCTCAGGATGGTCATTCTTGATGTTCTTCCTTCTAGGCTTGATTTTAATTTTGTGCGCATCCCACCTAAATAAATATGTGTTGTCCTTGCAATAACCACCATTGACACTTTCATGCCATGGTCTTCCAAAAAGCACATTAGTGTCGTCCATGTCAATCACATGACAAGTAATCTCTTCTTTATAAAATTTTCCCATAGAGACAGGAACTTTACAAACCTCTGTTACTTGTGCATATTCATCCTCCCCAAATGGAATCCAGTATGGATCACTCAGCTTCACTGTCGGTAATTGAAAATAATCCACAAGTTTGTTTGCTACAAAGTTCTCTCGTAGACCACTGTCAATTATTACAGAGCATACATTGTCTTTGATGATACATGTAGTTCGGAAGTCGTTGTAATCCGGTGTTGTGAATATCCAACGTTCCATGTTTCTTATTTTTTTTTGGATTGATGAGATTGTCCTAGGGCGAATCCCTTGGCGTGTTCCTCTTCAACAAAACTTTCTTTGATAGATACTCTACGACCAGCGTCGTTGAGGTTGGTGGTAGTGAACTTCTCCGTTGAATCGTCGTCTGCTAAGAAGCGGGCGATACTCGCTCTGATACCAAATGATGCGGGAAGCGTGAACACAATAGTACGAGGCTCCGTCAAGCGTCGAAAACCATATGAGATGAGCTAGAATCCACTAGCAATTACGGGCACAGCCGTAAGAAACATAGAGAAATTTCTCTAATATTTGGTTTTTTTATTGATAACTTGAATTAAAATTACAATCTAAGAAGTGTCTTATATATAGGGCACATAACATAAACCTAATACAATTAGAAAACAAAAAGAATAATTTATTATAGACTAAAACTAGAAAACCTAATTAAACCTCATTAAATAAAAATCAGAAATAGAATCCTAGATACTAAAGAATATTACGCAATCTCCCAACCAAGATTTTGTTCGAGAATCCCGATATATCCAAAAGAGTAATTTATGATTAATTTCATCATTAAGAAGTCTATTTGAATACCAGTATCCAATATTCAAATCATTCTTCTTAATGTAGAGACGCTTCTTTCTTTTCGAGATTCTTTGTTGAAATTGGCTAAAATCTCGTCCTACATCAGTTTCTGGTAACAAAGAGATTCTTTCAACATAACTTCATGGCAACCCAGAAACAGAAACCACTAAATTGGAGTCCTGATTTACAGTTCCTACTTATAGTTTTCATGGTGGTTTCTTTTTCCTTGGAACTTCATCTTCAGCAGCAACAGAAGCAGAAGCAGAAGCTCTTTTGAATTGGAAGCCAAGCCTTGACAATACAAGCCTGTCTCTCTTGTCCTCATAGGTTGGAGAGCACTTGCAATTGGGTTGGGATTTCCTGCAACAACTTTGGAAGCATCAACCATATAAACCTCACTGCTTCTGGTTTGAGAGGTACACTCATACTTTGAGTTTCTCGACTTTCCCAAATCTCCTAAGCCTTAACTTGAGCCATAACGCCTTTTTAAGAACCATTCCCCCAAGTTTAGACAAGTCCTAGTCTTGAAATCCTTGATCTTTCCCAAAATAACATTAATGGTCCATTCCTGATGAATTTGTAATGCTAGGCAACTTATCCATTCTTTCATTTCAGAAAAATCAAATTTCTGGTCAAATTCCTCAAGAAATTGTACAAGCTAAGTTCACTTAGTGTGATTGACATCAGTCAACAATATCACTGGATCAATCCCAGCATCTATAGGAAACCTGTCCAACTTAATTGTTCTAGACCTTCATCAAAACGCTTTGTCAGGATCGATTCCTTCCAGTATTGGAAACCTGACTAGGTTGAAAGTGTTGTACTTGATGGATAATCAATTATCTGTAGCCATCCCAAATGAAGTAGGAAAGCTCAAGTTTCTTACCGATCAAGGACTGGTACATAACAAACTAAATGGTACCATTCCTCTAGAGATAAACAACCTTGTATAATTGAAGAATTTTTGGTTGAGCAACAACAGCTTATCTGGTTCTATTCTCGGAGATATATGTAGTGGTGGATTGCTTGAAATATTTACAGCACATAATAATCAGTTGACAGGTCCCATACCCAGAAACTTGAGAAAATGCACCAGCTCAACTAGGTTGAGGCTTGAAAGAAACCAACTATCAGGAAATGTAAGTGAAGAGTTTGGCATTTATCCGAAATTGAATTCCATTGATCTGAGTTATAACAACAGACTGTATGGAGAGCTTTCTGAAAACTGGGGGAAGTGCCAAGACTTGTAAAGCTTAAGACTCAGCAATGAGGTGAGGCGATTAAACTCAAATAAAGCACTTCAGCTGTATAGTTTGAAAGCCTTTAGGAAATATGAGCCGGAAGAAGAATACATAGAGCTCTTTGAGCGTTTTGTTATCTATGCCAGAGGTTTTCCCTTGACTCTTAAAACTTTGGGGTCTTTCTTGTATAAAAGAAGACCAGATGCATGGAGTTCTGCATTGGAAAAACTACGGAACACTCCCAACAGGACAATTTTTGATTTGCTAAAAGTAAGTTATGATGGACTTGATGAGATGGAGAAGAAATTTTTTCTGCACATTGCATGTTTTTCGTTGCAATGTCATGCCAAGTTTATTATTGAACTACAATACAGTTCTGACGTTTGTACTCGTATTGCAATAGATGTTCTTGTTGAGAAATCTCTCTTAACTATTTCATCAGGCAATGAAATAGGTATGCATGATTTGATACAAGAAATGGGATGTGAAATTGTTCGACTAGTCTTATGAAGAGCCTAGTGGACGCAGTAAGTTGTGGCTTCGCAACGACATTTTTCATGTATTCACAAAGAATACGGTAAGATTTTAAACAAATTGAATCACCAAGCTTGGATAGCACTGTCATTTCATTTAGGGAAAAATTCACCAACGGTGTCTGGACACTTAGGGGACTTTCAGAATGATACCTGAACTTACAAAGTTATCAATGTGATACCTGGACTCATTTTTTCGTATCAATGTGATACCTACGGCCAATTTCCGTGACGGCTCCGTGACGGAAATTGGCCGTAGGTATCACATTGATACGAAAAAATGAGTCCAGGTATCACATTGATAACTTTGTAAGTTCAGGTATCATTCTGAAAGTCCCCTAAGTGTCCAGACACCGTTGGTGAATTTTTCCCTATTTTGCACGTGCGATGCACGTGAGTCACTTAATGAAGACAAAATGACCGATTTACCCTCAAATTCTTTCTTTCTTTTCTTTTCTTTTTTTCATTATTCTTCTTTCTTTCTTTCTTTCTTTCTTCTTCTTCTTTTCTAGTTTCTTCTTCCCCTGATTTGAATCATCAAGATTCAAATCATCTTGCTCGTCCGATTCCCACCGCCGATCGCCGATCAAACACCGCCGCTGCGTCTCAACCCACCTTCATGCACCACAGATGTTTCTGGTTCCCCCAACTTCAAATCCTATAGCAAATTGAAATTGTGCATTGAGGCTTCACCGCTCACTCCGAGTTCATCCCCGCCGCCGCCGCCAATGACTTAACCACCACCACTCTCGTTCTCTCCTCCGACCCCCTTTTATACACCATTGATCAGAAACTCAGACTCCGCCAGCCCTCCACTCTCAAATCACAGCTCCAATCCCACCCCTCCATCCTCTCCTTCGTTCCCGACATGCAACACCACCTCCACACCATCCTCACCTGCAACTTCATCGGTTTAGCCCAACTTCGATCAGAGGCAATTTTAGGTAGACAAAGATTAACAACTTCGGCCTCCACACCATCCTCACCTGCAGAAAATTCGAGCTGTTCTTATTCACCAGCTTCGCCACTCCGCTGCTACCCACCATTGTGCCTCGCCGATTAGTAGACAAAGAACTCGGAGCCTCCACCATCGAGAAATTGAGGCTCACGTTCTGCGTGTCCTGCGCGGCGGATATCGGCATCGTCGGAGAAAATGTTGTATGAACATAAATTTAGTTTGGGTTCCACGGTGGCAGCTAGTCAAGCTCGTTGATTGCGGCCTTGTCTTTCTTGATTAGCCAATCGACGACCTTGCTAGGCTGGTCGTATCCAAGCCGGTCCTGCATGTCGTAGAATTGAATGGCGGTGTGGGCGACGAGCCGGATGCTGCGGTCCCTGGGGCCTTTGGTGGTGCAAACCTTGCTGTGGCGGTCCTTCCGGTCGGTGGCCCTTAGAATGTGGCATTGAGCCTCCACGATTTCGCTAGCGGTGGAGGAAGAAGCAGTCCTTATCCCCAAACCCAATCGAGAAGCAGCGGAGGACGACGTTGTTGTGCGGTAGTGGAGGTTGTTGTGGTCAAGTCATTGGCGACGACGGCGAGGATGAACTCGGAGTGAGCGGTGAAGCCTTAATGCACAATTTCAATTTGCTATAGGATTTGAAGTTGGGGGAACCAGAAACATCTATGGTGCATGAAGATGGATTGAGACGCAGCGGCGGTGTTTGATCGACGATCGGCGGTAGGAATCGGACGAGCAAGATGATTTGAATCTTGATGATTCAAATCAGGGGAAGAAGAAACCAGAAAAGAAGGAGAAGAAAGAAAGAAAGAAAGAAAGAAAGAAGAATAAAGAAAAAAAGAAAAGAAAAGAAAGAAAGAATTTGAGGGTAAATCGGTCATTTTGTCTTCATTAAGTGACTCACGTGCATCACACGTGCAAAATAGGAAAAAATTCACCAACGGTGTCTGGACACTTAGGGACTTTCAGAATGATACCTGAACTTACAAAGTTATCAATGTGATACCTGGACTCATTTTTTCGTATCAATGTGATACCTACAGCCAATTTCCGTAACGGCTCCGTGACAGAAATTGGCCGTAGGTATCACATTGATACAAAAAAATGAGTCCAGGTATCACATTGATAACTTTGTAAGTTCAGGTATCATTCTGAAAGTCTCCTAAGTGTCCAGACACCGTTGGTGAATTTTTCCCTTTCATTTAACATGGAAAATACTTATTCCTGGAATTGACTTCTTTGTTATAACTGGGAACAGAAGCCATTGAAGGCATATTGTTACACTCGCCTGAATTAGAAGAGGCAGATTGGAATCTTGCAACTTGACATTTTCCATTCATCAAACTTCTCAAGAAGGGATTCGGATTCAGACCAAACATCATCCAAAACAAACAGTAAAGGTTTTTCCCGTCTGGTCTAGAAAATCGTGTAGCCAATTAACTGCAGTTACTTCATTTTGAAAATCGGGTATCTGGGAACCTTTGCGTTCTCTTGTACAAGGTCTAAGTTGGGCTCTTGGAAACAGTTAGAAAGAAGATATTGTTCTTGAATTTATCTCTGACTTCTCCATCTTGACAAAACTTTGTTGCCAGTGTAGTTTTCCCACTTCCTCCGGGAGCGGTTAGTACAAGCATTGATATCTCATATTTGAAAAGCTTCATCTTCAATTCCTTCAAAGGCCTATCCATTAGCTACAGGATAATATCATACTCTTGTAGTTCATTAGCTACATTGGAGGGTATTTCCAATAGCTACTGCAGACAAATATTGTACACTTCCATGGGCTACTTCAGTGTATGTATCATACCTGCTTACTCCACTATCCCCATGGTAGACCCTTCTCAGTGACGTTGGCAGGTTGGAGTCTATGGAAGGAGTCTGTGTTGTTTGATCAGAAGAGTAATAATCCTGGTCAGCAGTGCTTGTATTCAACAACTTTGTGACAGAAGAGTCATAGTTCGCAAGCGAAGATTGCAAATAATTGCATTCAATATTATGTAAAGCATCTCCATATATTGTGTACATCATTGATTGCACAGTACAATCTTGTGGCTGGAATGAATAAACCACTGGTTCCAGATTTTCTTTGGATTGAGGATGATGCACCTGGATTAAGAATAAAAAATAAACAAGCATTGAGTTTGGTGCTTGAACATACTTGTTTTGAGATAAAATTCATATAGCAATATAGCATACCATTCTCACCTTTAGAATCCTATAATCTGTAGCTTGATTTTCAAAATTAGACAAGATATGTCTAACTGGTATGTCAACTTCATTGGTTGAAACTTTTTTCTTAAATGCACATTGCCAATTATTGCATTCACCAAAATAGAGATTGGAATCTGAAACATTTCCCAACTTTGTGTATATTGGTGACTGCAATATTGAGGGCTGGTAATCCTGCGGCTGAAGCGGATGTGGATCATTTCCCAGCCTTGTGTATATTGGTGACTGCAGTATGGATGGGCGGTGATCTTGTGGCTGAGGTGGACGTAAGAGTGAGTCCAGATTTTCTTCTGGCGGATCACATAGCTGAATTAATAACCACAAAAGAGCAAGCATCAGTTCATAGTTTCATACTTCTATGTGCATATTGAGTTTAGTATAAGAAGATGTTCAAAGAGGATGTGATTTCACATATCCTCTACAACTTCATTTCTAACTTAGATGTAATGTAGTTAGCAGGCTCATTATATCATCAGTGGTTGAAAGATATACTTGTAACATAAGAATCAGCAATTTCTGTTTCTATTCGCTCTTGCGACTTAAGTTTTGCTATAGTATTTGGGATTTATAGCCAAAATGTTTAACAACAAAAAGCATGTCCATTCTCACCTGTGGAAACACATCACACACCGTCTCATCTTCATCACAGGTTGAAACTTCATTCCCGTCTAGAAGACAAGAACCACCATCTCCAAATGGTGATTGCAACTTAATACAATCATCATTAGTGCTATTGGTTTGCAGAACAGCTTCCAGCTCTTGAGATGCCGGTGACCGCAGTGCTGAGGGGCAGCAGTCATCCAGAGGCTGAGGTTGATGGAATAGCAACTCCTCTCTTCCCTGTTACCCGAGTATAAAATCAGGATTCAAAACTATAAGCAAGCAAGACCTTAATTTGTTATACTTCTCGTGGTCCATATCAAGACAAAGAACATGTTCGTTCTTACCTCTTGATTCATTTCATCAGCAGCTTGATTTTTGCAATTCGACACACCAGCGCTACCGGGTTCTCCTTCATTACCGACCGAAGAATCCTTCACATCTGATTTAATCTTCAAGCGACAGACAACAAAGTCGCCCTGCGTAAATTTGAGGCGAGGTCATGGTTAATAAGTATGAATCTCAATTATACTATGCAACAACCAAGTATTCAAAATCATTATTGAGGACACACATCAATCCACTAAAGTCCATGACATACTAAATCCTCAATCCACTAAACACAGCACAATCACAAAAAACTGTTAAAGAGAATCAGAGACTGACCTGGGCCTGCTTCGGATACGAAATAACAACATTTCCAGGAAGATAGTACTCAAGAATGACCCAGCTGGTCATGTTCGATTTCGGCACACGATCCTGGTAAAAAGTCAATGTCCTCTTGTTCCCAATTTCAGCTTTGGATCGTCGAGCCTTAATCCCACGCTCCTTGCCTGTGATTTTCCAGTATCCCTTCTTCGTGCTCCGATTCGAGCGAGAGCTTTTGTTGTACTTGTAATACTTTCTGGTGAAGAACCACCACTCCATGTCCTGAGCCTCTCCCTCAGTCCCGTACAACGCTGCCCAAGCCCAACACACAAAACACGAAAATCAGAACCGACCCTGTTCATAATGCATCATATTCAGAAATGGGTAGTAATCAAAATTGAGCAAGGTCGAGTCTTTGGTTACCAGGGAGGTCAGTCGACTCGTATTTGTGAGAAAATGTTGTTGTTATGATATCTCCTTCTCTCTCAATGGTGAGCTCTGAGAAGCAGAGGAGAAGAGGGAAGGTGTATTTATGCCATACCGAGTGCGTGTCATCTTTTGTCTGTTGCGACTAACCCCTCTAGCAAGTTTAGACGAAAAAGTGAGGAATCTAAACTTTTTCCATGTCTGTAAAGATTCTTTTTGTCGATTGAATCAATATTGCTAGCTGGAATTATTCTCTTCCTATCTCGGCTTCAGAGTTTGACAGCAAGTTGTAGCAACCATTCCTTATTTTGACCATTTTTCTTTGTGTTATGTTTCTCAAACTTGTGATAAATGTTATTTGAATTGCATAGACGTCCAATTGTTCAAATATGAGATCTTATAAGATATTTTTTTATTTTTAGGTGTGGGGTGAAAAAACTTTTAGAATAGTGGTCTAGTGGTTCTTGCTTAGTTGGGTGTGCTCCCCAACCTAGGTTCGAACCCTGAAGTTGTCAAAGTGGGCAGGCACTGTGCTGCAATGCACAGTTGGAGCATTTCACATGCGCCGAAGGGGTTTATCTTGGGCCTAGGAAGCTTTTAGGTTCCCCTTGACAAAGTCAAAAAAAATATATATATATATTTCTTGTTTAGGAGGAGATATTCTGTTAAGGTTGAGATATTTGGTTGAGGTGAAAATATCTAATTGACGCGAAAATATCTAGTTGAGGAGGAAATATCTAATTGAGGCGGAAGTATCTAGTCGATGAGCAAATAACTTATTGAGGAGGATCTCGATATAACAAAACCCTTCAAAGGGGGATTTGAGCGAGGAGAGATTTTCTCAAGGAAAGATCCGAGTGAGATACAATCCTTTAAGATACAATCTATTCGAGGCACAATCTCTTCAAATAAGAATTCTCTCGAGGTGGATATGAATGAGGCATAATCAGTCAGCGGGTTATTAGCTCGTCTGAGTCCGAAGCAAGCGGAAACACTTTCACACGTTATCCAAAAAGTGGCGCCATAGGTCCACTCACGCATGACTTACGGACCAAGCACACCACTACGTGCACTAATTGAGATAGGAAGGAACTTCGCTGACCAGCCCTGGTCAGGGTAGGCTGACCACAGCCACTAACAAATCGACATCTGTCCAATTTTTTTTTTTTTTTTTCTTTTCTCAAAATGGATAACAGCTTCCTCACTTCTAGATCCCTCAAAGTGAAGTCCAAGTGAGAGAACTTTGGCACAGATGAACTCAGAGTTTCATGCTTAAACTATTCAGCTCAACTAGCCCAGAAATAATCCACATCCATTCCTAGGACATTCAATTTCATGTTTTTCTTCCCCAGCAACCAAATAAGGGTCCAATGAGAATCAATCAAAAAGCAAACCCATTCTGATCGAGACGTGGTATAATCAAAATCCTCACAATTAATACAATCCAGAAGAAACCAATACTTCCAATTTTCAAGATCCACAAAACCCAAATTTTCTTGATTTAAGCAAAAAATAAAGTAGATCCAAACCGGTCCTCTGAAGTTTTTGAAGTTCATCGCTCATGGATTACAATTGAGGAATGCAGAATTCTCTTAAGATTGGAAGAGAAGAGGAGGATGACATGGTTTTGGTCAGATTTTCCCAAAAACAGAAAATAGATGGCTTTGGTCTCAGTTAAGAGCAGATGAAGCCATCATCTACTATGGTTTATCTAAACTAACTACAAAAAGTATGAAAAGAAGATCTTTAAAATAAATAACCAAACCTCTGGGAAAAAAAAAAAAAGGTTTCGAGATTTGCCGTTTGCGCCGATCTTGTTCACCGGAGGACCATAGCCGTTTCAGTGTTTCGCTGATGCTGGATACACACACACACTCTCAATGCCAGAGAGCCTCAATCAAAGGCTGAATTGAAGATGAGATGATCATGAGAGCAGTCGAATTCTTTGATGGGTGCGTCGAGAGCATAGCAGACAATGGAGACGGTGAAGAAGGAGGGAGAGAGTAAGTGAGAGCGATCTGGGCCTAGCTTTGGTCTCTGTTGTAATTTAATTGGAATGGACACGTGTTCAATGATATGCACACGTATGAAGCTGGTCAGCGCTGACTAACCAGAGCTGGTCAGCCAAGTAATGTCCATTGAGATATTCGCTCGATCTCGCATATAAATACTTGACGGAGTAAACATTCAAGATAAGCTTGCTGATCAGTTTCTCAATCACAAAATTTTTATTCCCGCTCTAATAAGAAGAAGCAGGTGTGAAAATTTTCTACAAAATTTTTCCGCACCAACAACAGCATACTTATTACACAATATATAAATAATGAGTTATTAATAATTGACGAACCATATCATATCACGTGATCGTGTTAGACAAAATCTGCTGATTATTAAAATAGAAAATTACACACAAGTGATCTTTTGAAACTTTATTTAGTAATAAAGCCACTTAATTTTTTTTGTATACATAAGGCCACTTGCTTTCCCAAATTAATTCATTCCTGACAATTTTACCCTCCCACTTAAGAAACCCAATTCCATCAGCCTTACGCCATACATCGATGAGAAGTCTCTCTCTCTCTTCTCCCACCCCCGATCACAGTCTCTCTCTCTCTCTCTCTCTCTCTCTCCAACCACAGATATTCATGTCTTTTGGTCTCCGCCTCCGATTCCGGCGACCACCGGCAAGAAGCTCTCTCTCACCCCCCCTCTCCTCGATCACAGATCACGTCTTGGTCTCCACCTTCAATTCCGGAGACCACCGGCACGGTGCTTTCTTTCTCACACTCTCTCCTCGCACAGATCTTCACGGCGCCGGCGTGATGGTGCTAGTCCACTCTAATTCCACCACCTTATGTCAGTTGATGACTAAGAGGACGCAGCTCCGGCGACCGAAATTGGATTTTGGAATTCGAAAGATCCGACGGAAAGAGGACCTTGCTCCAACGTTTTTGTTCGATCTGATTCTCTTCTATCTTCGTCAAGTTCATATCTGAGAGATTTTGAGCAAATTTTTAATTTGAATTCCCCTGAATTTCAGGTCGTGCAGAAGACGATGGTGACGAAAAAGCTCCGATTGGAGCTACCTCAGTAGAGGCGAACTCTGATCTCTCTGATTCCCTACTCTACTCATATCTCTCTGATCAGAAAGTTGCAAGAGGTGCTTTCACTCAATTCCAGTGTGCAATTGAGAGTTTATGCTTGTCTACACCGAGGACTTCTCTTGCACCATTGCTTTGTAATCTGCAAGTACAGTACCATTTGAAAACATTTTGAGCAATTGAGAGTTTATAATATGATGCTACTGTAAACTTAATTTAGAGTGTTATCAGACCTTTTAAATGTTTTGAATGAAATTGGATCTTAATTTTATGCGGTATTGTTCAATTTTGATGCTATGGTATTTGTGTTTGTGTTAATTTGTCAGTTTGATATTTGGATTCAAATTTTGAGCCAAGACATGACTTAATCAAAGAATACACCTTGAACCTGTGATGTTATTTTCTTAGTTAGTAGGTGTTATGGAGTGTGGCATGTGAATATCTATTGACTGGTTTGTTCTTGATTTCGGACGATTTGGCAAAATTTATGCCCAATTGGAGTTGCGTTTGGTTACAATGGATGGTTGTGATTCAAGCATTTGATATTGTAAATTTATAGTTGTTTTGATGTTTTGAAGTAGCTTTCGTATTGATAGGTAATGGTTTTCTCATACGTTGGGAGTAACTTTGTAAGTCTATGGTAATAGTTTTCTCAGTTCTCGGGAGTAATTTTTGTTCAGTTTGGTAGTACATTTTCGTGCTGGTGAGAGTAGCTTTTGGCATTGATTATAGTAGCTTTTATTATTGGTGACAGTAGCAATTTGGTGTTGGTGACAGTAGTTTTTCTTGTTGGTGAGCGTAGCTTTTGCTGTCAGTGAAAGTAGCTTTTGTTGTTTGTGACAGTAACTTTTGGTGTGGGTGGCAGTAGCTTTTGCGATCTCGCCGGAGACTTCACCGAAGTAGATTTTGTTATTGGTAAGAGTAGCTTTTGGTGTTAGTGTCAGTAGCTTTTGTTACCTCGCTGGAACTCACCGGAGTAGCTTTTGTTGTTGGTGAGAGTAGATTTTAGTGTTGGTTACAGTAGCTTTTGTTACTTCTCTTGAAAACTCATCGGAGTAACTTTTGTTGTTGGTGAGAGTAGATTTTGGTGTTGGGAATAGTAGATTTTGGTGTTGGGAGTAGTTGTTGGTGAGGATAGTAGCTTTTGATTTTGGTGAGCGTAGCTTTTGTTACTGGTGATAGTAACTTTTATGATCTCGCCGGAGGTCGCCGGAAATCTTATCAGAGTAGCTTTTGTTGCTAGTGACAGTAGCTTTTGATGTTAGTGACAGTAGCTTTTATGGTCGCCGGAGACCCTCGTCGGAAGTTGCCGGAGGTCGGCCGGAGACCTTGTCGGAAGTCACCGGAGGTCGGCCGAAGACCCTTGCCGGCAGTCGGCCGGAAACCTCGCCGGAGAGAAGAGAGAGAATGATTGTTGACTTTTTATTCTAGTGGCATTTACGTAAATATGTTAGTTTTTATATCTAAAATTTAACACAATTTTTAATCAAGTGGCCTTATGAGGGAAAAAGATATTTGGTGGCCCTATGACAAAAAAAACATTCAAAAATGGCCTTATATGTAGTTGGCCCTTATTAAAATTCCTAGTCCTATATATGCAATAACCCAATATTTGTTAAACTAGGCCAGAAAAAGGAAATGGGAAAAATAATGGGCCTAGAGACTTGGGTTTAACCCAAGATTTCAAGAATAGCGAAAAACCCAAATTGGGTAACAGAGAACTGTGCGCGCAAGAGAGAGACACAGAGTTTCTCACTCGATAACAGAGAGATGAAGCTGAAAAAAGGGTATCAATTTCTGTGGATAGGCTAAGTGCGATCTTCTATCTTGGTTTCTTCTTCATTTTCGTTTTCACAATTCAACAAAGATTGAAACTTTTTTTATTTTTTTATTTTTATGGATTTTTGTTGGGCACTGTCAGATATATTCTGATCGATTTGATTCTGCACAAGAAGAAAGCGTATACCCATGTGCTCTACAATTTGATTCTCTCACAAGCTCCCACCTTTCAGGTACTGAAATCAGTTTTGCTTATTGCTCATTGTTTATATGTTTTTAGTACAGATTTTTGTTTCTGGGTTTTTGAGAAATGGTGATTTATTGACACAATTTGCAGGGTTTATTGTGGAAGTCAGCTTTGGGGTTTCTCATAGTGAATGCTGGTTTCCATTCTAATCCTTTTACAGGTCAGGAAACGTTCTTCTGTGATTTTGACCATTGTTTTATTTTGTATGATCCTCCAACACTGTGGCACTCAAAAGGTTAGATGATAAAGTATTTTACAGTTTTCATTTTAAATATCTATGTCACTATTTGTGCTTGGTGTCTGCTAAATGCATATATCCAACTAGTTTATAATGTTCATGATGTTTAGTCTCATCCTTCCGAATAATTAAAGGCATGTATATATTGTGAGTTCAAACAGAAACAGGGAATAATATACACAAAATTCCATTAAACATTAAAGCTTCATAATGAACATCATCTACAAGAATATTAGGGTAATAGTGTAATACAAACAAGAGTGATATGATGAGTGATACAATATTTGGTTTTAGGCATGAGGTGTTCGGACTTATGGTCTGAAGGCCTCTCTATGACCTTTAATTGTATTCATACATCTTGGAAATGATTGTAACCGGACAGAATACTGTTGTCTGATTATTACTAATATATCTTTAAGACTCCAGCA
Organism: Rosa rugosa; assembly: GCF_958449725.1. Taxonomy (NCBI): domain Eukaryota; kingdom Viridiplantae; phylum Streptophyta; class Magnoliopsida; order Rosales; family Rosaceae; genus Rosa; species Rosa rugosa. The sequence continues at coordinate 8,372,658 of NC_084825.1, forward strand.
ACCATTTAGCAGCAGGTTTCTTTTGCAATACTGCTTCCTGATAGCGACTATACAGAAGTTGTGTTGCCCATAGTGGCCTCTTAGGCTAGAACTGTTGGCTGCCAGCTTTATATTGCTGCCAGCTTTGAACTGGTGTCTGCTTCCAGGACTTTCAGTTTCTTCTGGAGCAGATAAACAGCAGTATAATGCCTCTGCAGCTTCACTACCTATAAACAGAAACCAGATTTAGTTAAGGCTGTAGCAAATAGCCTCTTCAGTGTAATATTTTATTTAATGCAAGAAAGATATTCTTTAGTGTTATCAGATTGTTTATCTCACCTTGGCTTGTGATGCTGCTCTGCAGTCGGATTCTTCTAGGAGCACCTCCCCTGTTTGACTCAATGACTGGATATTGGATGATATTGATGTTTTGCGTATGTCCTTTGATCTTAAGGACATACTAATTGCCGACTATTTGTTTAATGAACAACTATTGGTGATCCTGGGGATTCACTATTGGGGATCTGAAGAAAGGGATGTGGATAGTTATGTCCTTTGATTTTAGGACATTTGAAAACCATGGATATGAGGAACAAATATTGGTACTTCGGTTGACACGATGTTTGATCAGAGGAAGGAATATTGGTACTTATATTGACAAGATGATCTGAGGAATGAATATAGGTAGTAACGTTGACAGAGGAAGCTCCACCTCCAAGGAACTGCTTATGAGAAGAGACACCTTTATTTGCCTGGACTCGTCACAATCAGTGAAGGGTAGACTTCCGGATGGCATTTGAACCATATGCATTCGCCGGTCTCACTTTCAACCAAAAGTTCACTGGGGGATGCTGTGACACCAGCAATGCCTCCCCCACTCCCAAAAGAAAAAGAAAAGAGAAACAGGTATAGACTAGTTGCAGCTGTCTTGAGTTGTAATTGAATGCCAAAACGATTAAGAAGTTTCCAAAGCCTCCAGACAAGAAATGCAGAAAAGCTGCGATTGTATGCCAATCAACACAGCTGATGAGCATTTCATATAACCTGGAGATCTTTGAATCATTTGTAGGAGAATATCACTGACTGTAATAATGTAAGTTAGAGACACATTATTACTGAGACCTCCTTTGATATTCTCCTATAAATAAAGGTTGATCAGCTACGCTGGAGCGTTGCTCCAATGGCTAATGCAGAATAATCGTTTACCGATCCATGTACTACTTCGGTGTTTCTGTCACTGGTTACTCCTCTACCTCCATCAATAACTGTATGTAGGAACTGTGCGAGAGAAGAGTCAATACCTTCGTATGAAGATAGTAAATCATCCAACTCAATGAAATTATTGTCATGGGAAAAATCTCTCGGTCCTCCGTTTATTGATGGTAATGTATAATCGTAATCCTTTGGCAGAAATGAATCAAATTCTGATCCCAGATTTGCTCCTAGTTGAGAATATCCCTGAATTAACAAATGCAGAAAGAGTTAAGTTTGGATTCACTTCTTTTGTTGCAGCATATTTAGAAGTTCAAATAAAAAGTTGTTAAAAGAGCATGCTTATTCTCACCTCTGGAATCATATTTGCGGCTTGATTTTCAGAACTAGATGCGATGTTGCTAACTAATTCGTCGTTATCATTGGTTGAGATATTATTCTTCTTCGTAAGAGAAGGGTCATTATCCTCAAATGGATATGTCCTCTTACGACATTCATCATTATGGATATTGGTGGTATGCATCGGTGACTGATGCAGTTGAGGTGGTGCAGGAGGATGAAAGAGTGAATCCAGATTTTCTGGGTCATCTAGTAGCTGTTTCATCACAAACAAGAAAGTGTGAGGTAACATTTTCATTATACTTTTTTGCTCCATATTGAAAATTTCATAGAAGAAATCAAAATGCAAGTTTGTTCTGACCTCTTCAATCATATCAGATGAATTGCTTCTATCAGGTTGGCGTTCAACAGCGGTTGAAGGATCATTCTTATCTATACGACAAGGATCAGTTTGCGTGCCTTCAAATTCATGCGGATTGCCAATGGGATTGTGAAGAATTTCTTCCACCTCCTCTAAAGTCAGGTATTCCTCTTCTTCTGTAATCATACCACCACCAGTTTCATCATCATTTCCACTGGGAATTGGAACAACATTTACCAGCTCTTCCGATGCCCAGTTTTCTTTTGCTTGATTTTCAACATTGGAGGCCATACTGCAGCTACTGCTACCTCGATCGCAGAATGGGGCATCCTTATCATAATCAGAGTTGTCTGACTTGTACTTCAAGCAGCAGACAACAAAGTCCCCTATCTGCTTAGGAGGATCAGAATGTGCCTGAATGAGATAATACTCATGAATAACCCAGCTGGTCTTCTGGGATTTCGGTACTCCACGTTTGTAGAAGGTCAAGGTCCTCTTTCTCCCAATCACAGCTTTGGAGCCGGGGGCCTTGATTGCACGGTCCTTGCCTGTGATCTTCCAAAACCCTTCCCCTGTAGTCCTGTTGGAGCGAGTGCTGTTATTGTACTTGTAATCACGCGGAGTGAAGAAGTACCACTTTCCTTGATTGTCCCTAGACACTTCCCTTGCAAACCAAAAGAAGAAGAAAAAGAAAAATTTCCTGCCCAGACTTTCCGCCCCTGTGAACGCCAGTTCTGCAAAAATGCAACACAATACACATGACTTTCCGTATCATGATCATTAATAGCTGAAATTGATGGTGTTCTGGTTCCGGAGATGGTTTACCTGGTAACTCGCGAGGCTCGTGCTTGCACACATCGATTTCAGGGATGATGGTAGTGATCTGGGAGTCCTTGCACTGATTCTTCTCCTCCAAGTAGTGACTAAGCAGCTCCTGGTCGGAGGGATGGAATCGGTATCCCTTCGGAACTGTGAAGCCGCCGCAGCTCATCTCTTTCACTTTGAATAGTTGATTTTGATCAATGTTGTTTTTGCTCTGAAGTGCAGAGGAAAGAGTGAGGTGGTATATATAATGTCAAGTGCTCTTTGAGCTGAAAGTCCTGAGCTTCGGAAGCAAGTTCAACTGTATGTATGGAATGACATGCATGCATGATGCATCATGAGTGGGAACCCACCAGTGACGAGTAACGACCAAACACGCGTTAATTTTTACATTTTCTTTGTCCTTTTAAGGGAATCTCATTTATCTTTACCCGCTCCTATAAGTTCAGCCTTTGGTGGCATGGGCCTTTGTTTATCCATTTGAGACTGGGAACATTCAGGAACATTGGCCAAAAAAATTGGAGAAATTTTTGTTGGGAATTTCTAGAGTCTCATCTTAGTGGATAAAAGTTTTATTCAGTATGAATCTTCCAATCCTTATTGTTGATGCCAATTTCGGATTTTCGGTATCAAATGTAACGTGTAAAGTAGTGGGGTTGTTTTCTTGAATTGGAATACTGTGGAGACATTACTGTGGCAAGGAGAAGTCACGTTGGATAACCTTTCATCGAAAATTTAACTGGAAATCTTGCAGTGGGCAATTCATAACAGCCCATTCTCAACATCGTAGCATAACTCCAGGGGATCCCAAACCAATCTCATAATCAAACAAAGCTGATACATAACCTATTTCCCGGTATTAATTAAACAACTCCAAGAAAAGGCCTTAATAAGAATTGACAGAAATAAGACTCGGGTGGATGGAACAGAAAGAGATAAAATTTGGCTGCATGGCTTTGATAGAAGAAATGGGTAAAGACAGTGTATCAAGAGTCACCAAGCATTGATATCTCATCTTTGAAAAGCTTCATCTTCAATTCCTTCCAAGGCCTATCAATAGAGATTGGCATCTGAAACATTTCCCAACTTTGTGTATATTGGTAACTGCAATATTGAGGGCTGGTAATCCTACGGCTGAAGCGGATACGGAACATTTCCCAGCTTTATGTATATTGGTGACTACAGTATGGAGAGGCGGTAATCTTGTTGTTGAGGTGGACGTAAGAGTGAATCCAGATTTTCTTCCGGCGGATCACATAGCTGAACTAAAAATCACAAGAAAGCAAGCATCAATTCGTAGTTTCATACTTTATGTGCATATTGAGTTAGTATAAGAAGATGTTCAAGGAGGATGTGATTTCATATATCATCTACAACTTCATTTCTAACTTAGACGTAAAGTAGTTAGCAGGCTCATTATATCATCAGTGGTTGAAAGATATTCTTGTAACATAAGAATCAGCAATTTCTGTTTCTATTCGGTCTTGCTATAGTATCTGGGATTTATAGCCAAAATGTTTAACAACAAAAAGCATGTTCATTCTCACCTGTGGAAACACATCATACACAGTCTCATATTCATCACAGGTTGAAACTTCATTCCCGTCTAGAAGACAAGAATCACCATCTCCAAATGGTGATTGCAACTCACTACAATCATCATTAGTGCTATTGGTTTGCAGAACAGCTTCCAGCTCTTGGGATGCCCATGACCGCAGTGCTGAAGAGCAGCGGTCATCCTGAGGCTGAGGTTGATGGAATAGCAACTCCTCTCTTCCCTGTACCTGAGTATAAAATCAGGATTCAAAACTATAAGCAAGCAAGACCATAATTTGTTATGCTTCTCGTGCTACATATCAAGACAAAGAACAAGTTCGTTCTTACCTCTTGATCCATTTCATCAGCAGCTTGATTTTCACAAATGCAGAAAGAGAAATAAGAGTCGGGTGGATGGAACAGAAAGAGATAAGATTTGGATGCATGACTTGATAGAAGAAATGGGTAAAGACAGTGTATCAAGAGTCACCAAGCATTGATATCTCATCTTTGAAAAGCTTCATCTTCAATTCCTTCAGAGGCCTATCAATAAAGATTGGCATCTGAAACATTTCCCAACTTTGTGTATATTGGTGACTGCAATATTGAGGGCTGGTAATCCTACGGCTGAAGCGGATGTGGAACATTTCCCAGCTTTATGTATATTGGTGACTGCAGTATGGAGGGGCAGTAATCTTGTTGCTGAGGTGGATGTAAGTGCATGTGAATCCAGATTTTCTTCTGGCGGATCACATAGCTGAATTAACAATCACAAGAAAGCAAGCATCAGTTCATAGTTTCATACTTTTATTTGCATATTGAGTTAGTATAAGAAGATGTTCAAGGAGGATGTGATTTCATATATCATCTACAACTTCATTTCTAACTTAGACGTAATGTAGTTAGCAGGCTCATTATATCATCACTGGTTGAAATATATTCTTGTAACATAAGAATCAGCAATTTCTGTTTTTATTCGGTCTTGCTACTTATGCTTTGCTATAGTATCTGGAATTTATAGCTAAAATGTTTAACAACAAAATCCATGTTTGTTCTCACCTGTGGAAACACATCATACAGAGTCTCATATTCATCACAGGTTGAAACTTCATTCCCGTCTAGAAGACAAGAATCACCATCCACAAATGGTGACTGCAACTCACTACAATCATCATTAGTGCTATTGGTTTGCAGAACAGCTTCCAGCTCTTGGGATGCCAGTGACCGCAGTGCTGAAGAGCAGCGTTCATCCTGAGGCTGAGGTTGATGGAATAGCAACTCCTCTCTTCCCTGTGCCTGAGTATAAAATCAGGATTCAAAACTATAAGCAAGCAAGACCATAGTTTGTTATACTTCTCGTGCTACATATCAAGACAAAGAACATGTTCGTTCTTACCTCTTGATTCATTTCATCAGCAGCTTGATTTTCACAATTCGACACACCCGCGCTACCGGGTTCTCCTTCGTTACTGAGCGAAGAATCCTTCTTATCTGATTTAATCATCAAGTGACAGATAACAAAGTCGCCCTGCGTAAATTTGAGGTAAGGTCATGGTTAATAAGTATGATTCTCTATTATACTATGCAACAACCAAGAATTGAAAATCATTATTGAGGACACACGTCAATCCACTAAAGTCCATGACATACTAAATCCTCAATCCACTAAACACAGCACAATCACAAAAAACTGAGAAAGAGAATCAGAGACTGACCTGGGCCTGCTTCAGATACGAAATAACTCCATTTCCAGGAAGATAGTACTCATGAATGACCCAGCTGGTCTTGTTCGATTTCGGCACACGATCCTGGTAAAAAGTCAATGTCCTCTTGTTCCCACGCTCTTTGCCTGTGATTTTCCAGTATCCCTTCTTCGTGCTCCGATTCGAGCGAGAGCTTTTGTTGTACTTGTAATACTTTCTGGTGAAGAAGAACCGCTCCATGTCCTGAGCCTCTGTATCAGTCCCCAACATAGCTGCCTAAAACACACAAAACAGAAATACACGAAAATCAGAACCTACCCTGTTCATAATGCATCATATTCCGAAATGGGTAGTAATTAAAATTGAGAAAGGTCGAGTCTTTAGTTACCAGGGAGGTCAGTCAGCTCGTATTTACAGAGGTCGATTTCAGGGATGATGTGGTTGAAGCCTCTTCGGTGGGATCCGGAATCTTTAGCCTACCGGCACTGAAAGCGGGGTCGTTTTGTCTCTGCTCACATTGTTGTTGTGGTATCTCCTTTCTCTCAATGGTGAGCCCTGAGGAGCAGAGAGAAGAGTGATGGTGTTCGGGTACGTGTCATCTTTGTCTGTTGCGTCTAACCCTCTAGCAAGTTAAGATGAAAAAGTGAGGAATCTAAACTTGTTACAGAGTTTCCATGGGTTTCCAGACGTGCTTCACGACTTCATAAGCAGTCAGGACCTTCCATTCGAAGGAGTCTAAGTGGGTCTTTATTATTCTATTTCTAACCGGTGCTTTGTTTTATTAATCTTTTTGTTTTTGTCGATTGAATCAATCTATAAGTACTCAAGTAGGAGTGGAGAGAAGCAAAACTTCCTCCTAAGTTGGTCACCCATTTTCGACATGCACAGAATATTGCGAGCTGGAATTATTCTGTTCCTTTTTCGGCTTTCACAGTCTTGTGTCAGGATATTTATTAGGTTTTGGTTAGGGACGTTGTACGTATTTAAGGTATAGCCCTACATCACTCTCTTCTCTCCATCTCTCTCACTGTATGTCTCTTTCTGTGTTTTTGTTTTTCTCTCTACGCGTTTAGTGATATGTTTTGAATTTTTAACTTAGCTCATTACCATCATCTCTGATAAATTGTCATTTAAACATTCAAAATCTTGTATTTTTAATCTCCAAATGGACCATGTTACAGATTACATATCTAACATTGAAGATTTAAGTTTTGCGCAGTTATCAGTTAGGCCAGTCATGATTGCTAAAAAAGTCTTGAGCACAGTGGTCAGTGGAGGCAAAGAGGGTTGTCTCCATGAGGAGGTGCATAAGATAACCGAAAGGGATTTTGCAACGAACTTGAACTGAATTTTCAAGCAAATTTCTGCAATTCGTGTTGACTTAATAAGAGGTTAGTAGTTCTACTTGTGGTGATGTTTTTCAGATGAAATGTACTTGCTGTTTACATAAGTAATCCCCAGCTCTCTTTTGACTTTGGCTCCCAACTTTTTGAAAGTCCATATATAACGAGATAACACATGTGGTGTACATCATTGTTTTAACTTAATAATTTCGCATGTATTTTTAAATATTGAGAAGGTAGATGCCGTGAAACACTATATTTTTTAGTGTTCGTATTTGATACAAACACCACGACAACTTCCGGTTCTTAAAGACGCATATACCCAGCAGACATCGTGTCATCCAACAGTACAAACCTGAAATTATCATAGCAAACCAAGGGCAAAAGCATAAACTCTTGTCAAAAGACTCATATGCCCAGAGAACATCTCAGACAGCAGTCACTCCTGAAATATAATAGAAAAGCAGGGACGAAAAAGTCTCCTCCAGCCCTTGATGAACAGTAATAACAGTGAACTCATCTTTCATATATAGTATAATGTTTTACAATAGCACTTAACCTAATGCAAAATCTCTCTTTCTGCAGACAGAATATTGCTAGCTGGAATTATTCTCTTCCTTTTTCAGCTTTCACAGTCTTGTGTCATGATTTATTAGGTTTTGGTTAGGGAGGTTGTACGTATTAAGCCTTTGTTTGATTTTCAAAAAATTTCCTAGAATGGTACAAACTCTGAAGCAAGTTGTAGCAACCATTCCTTATTTTCACCTTTTCTTCTCTGTGTTATGTTTCCCAAAATTATGATAAATGTTACTTTTTGGATAGATGCCCAATTGTTCAAATATGAGATCTTATAAGACATGTTTTTAATTTTCAAATTTTAGGTGTGGGGGTGAAAATTTTTGAGAATAATTTTAGTAAGTAGTAACTCAGTAAGAAGATTTCTTGTCTAGGAGGAGATATTCTGTTAAGGTGGAAATATCTAGTCGAGGTGAAAATATCCAATCGAGGTGAGAATATTTAGTCGAAGTGGAAATATCTAGTCGAGGTGTAAATATCTAGTCGAGGAGGAAATAACTTGTCGATCTCGATAGGACATAATCCTTCAAAGAGGATCTGAGTGAGGAGAGATTTGTTCAAGGAAAGATCCGAGTGAGGTACAATCGCTTTGAGATACAATCTACTCGAGGCACAATCCATTCGAAGAAGAATTCTCTCGAAGTGGATTTGAATGAGGCAGAATCAATCGGCGAGTTATTAACTCATTTGAGTCCAAAGCAAGCGGAAATACTTTCTCACGTTGTCTAAAGAGTGGCATCATTGTTCCACTCACACATGACTTGCGGATCAAGCACACCACTACGTGCACTAGACGGAATATTCGCTTGAGCTCGCATATAAATACTTGGCGGAGAAAACATTCGAGGTAAACAATCAACCCCCATCTACACTCATTACAACTCAAACCATTACTAACTTAGTCATCGAAGTGCCTTTTACAAGTACCCCGCTCCAATTTGAAGCCTGACTTACCAAACACCAAATCAAACATCGTAGCTTGCTAACCTATTCCTCAACCACAAAAACTTTCATTTCCGCTCCTATCAGAAGAAGTGGGTAAGAAAATCTTCTATAAAATTTTTCCGCACCAACATTAGGATAACAATATACTAGTGCGTCGTTATATGAATTTATTAATAGTTGACAAACAATAACATGTGGCACGACTGTGTTATACAAGATCTGCTCATTATCAGTATTAATTAAGCCAATAAGGCTTAAGGTTAAATTTTCTAAAATCCCAGCAATTGCCCTTCGTTTATTAAATTGCTTAAACTTTAAATATTATTCTTTCAAGGGCATACAAGTAAACCAAACGTATGGATTTAGATAATGTTTGAAATAGGTCAAACCTTGGCCACGTTCTGAATAGATAAACCATGTATTAAGGAAACAAACATAAATTTGGATCCAATCCATATACATTCACGAACCACTTCGTGAAGAGCAATGATCTCTACATTGTTCGAAGATATAGCGACTAGGGTCTATTCTGTAGACCTCAAGATATCATGGTCTTTACCCATGGTGAACACTTAACCAATTTGGGAATGACCTTTGTGTGGGTCAGAGAGATACCCAATATCAGCAAAACCTTCCAAAACACTTATGTCGTTTTGGGGTGGGGATAGAGAACGCAGGCCAGCGTTGGCGGCATTTCTAGTGTGTGATGGGTCCGAATCCATCATCTTTCTGTAGGGATAGAACAAGCCCATATCAATCGTACATCTCAAGTACTGAAAGATATCTTTTACACCAATCCAATGGCGTTGCGTTGGCGCAAAGCTATATCTAGCTAACAAGTTCATTGCAAACGATATGTTCGGTCTTGTGCATTTAGTTAAGTACAATAATGCGCCTATTGTACTTATGTAGAGCACTTCCGCCTCTAGCACATCTTCGTCATCATCCTTCGGACGAAGAGGGTCATTTTCAGGATCAAGACTACGAACGATCATGGAGGTGCTTGAAGGGTTGACCTTGTCAAAATGCCTAAGTATCTATCAACACGATGCTCAAGTTCCAAACTAAGACATAATCGTGTTCTCCCAAAATCCTTCATATCAAACTCGGATTTCAAGTGTTCAGCGGTTTCCCTTTACTCTTTAAGGGCTTCCAATGAATATCATGTCCAACATGAACCACGATAGAATCCGAAACTTGTTATGGAAACACGTGGGCATATCCCTTCCCAATCAAGTAGTCACTTTAGTGAGCGTTTCAACCTTATTGTAAACGCGCTCCATGGTCTAGAGCCACTTGACTTGGGTAAATGAAGTTCACCATGAACCTTCATCTACATTCCGTATCTAGATCCCTATAGAAATACGTAGTGACCACATTCGTAAGCTGCGTGTTCAGTTATTCGGAAACTACCAAACTGACAGGGTAGTGGAGTGCAATGACATCCATTACGAGAGAATATGTCTCATCGTAGTCGATTCCAGGGCGTTTTGTGAGAAGCCTTGCGCCATAAGGCGAGATTGCCATATCTTTTTCTCATCACGCTTTCTAACGAAGTCCTGAGTCAATAGGTTTTATGTTAGGATGTGTTGACATCATTGGCTCAAAAACCTTCCTCTTCGTTAGAGAATCTATCTTAACCTGGATCGTATCTTTCCATTTAGGCCAAATTTTTCTACGTTGACATTCATTCATCAACGGAGCGTGGTTCGATATCATCGGACTCAACAAACTCATGCGCAACGAAATGCGCAACTACATCATCAATTATGATGGAGTTTCTATCCCACGTCTCATGTACACTAGTGTAATTTTCAAAGAGCTCTATATTCTCAGGAATAGGTTCTGACATTGAGGCGCCCCCCAACGATAACCATAATCCGGAAGATTCTCATGAGACAGATATTGAGTCTTGATGATCAAAGGATTGGAATGTGCCGAAGTATCCTTCGAAACCACGGGCCTCCCACGCATCCTAGCTGGGGCCATGGCCTATAACACCAGAGTGCCACTCTTTTTGGCGTTGGCACCATGCCTACCTCCGTGTAGGGTAGCGCTACGTCCTCTCGTAGGGACGTCCTTCCTTGCAGGCATGTTTGCAGCATATTTGTGTGATCTCGTCACTTTAACGGGGATCGAGATGAGACATAGTGGGGACAGACTACGACAATTCCTGTCGTTCCTGCTGAATATCCGTGTTCTTATCTCCCCCTAACGACGGGAAGACTGTCTCATCAAAGTGACATCCGCAAATCTAGCGGTAACGAGATCGCCTAGCAAGGGCATTTAAGTGGCGGACGATTGTTGGAATCTCAAATCCAACGTAGTTGCCCATTCGTCTGTAAGGACCCATCATAGAGCGCTGTGGTGGCGCAATTGGCACACTAAAATATGCGTAAGTACGATACTTGTACCCAGTCACTAGCTGTAACGCAGAGGTAAATAGAGTGGCAGTGGGTCGTAGACGAATTAGCATAGCTACATGCGATATTAGATCACCTCAAGCGGATATAAGGAGATTGGTGCGCATTACCAATGTCCGGACTACCATCGTAGTCGTTTCCGCGAGACCATTTGGGTGTGTACATGGGAATATGATGTCCAACATCAGTCCCATTGCAATAACCATTGAAAGTCTTCGATGTAAACTCTCTAACATCGTCAAGTCCAATTGACGGAATAGGATGATCCGGGGAGTGAGCCCGTTGTCATATGATATGTGCTAAGAGTGTAGCATAGGCAGCATTTACAAGTGGACAATGGCACAACACGTGACCAGCATGTTTACGTGTCAACCAACATTATGAGATATTTAAATGTCCGCTAGTTGGTTGAATCAGTCCACAGAATCCCTACGGATTCTATGTAAGAACAGAATGAGTATTGTCATATTCTTTGCATAAGACGGTCTCAGTCCTAATTTCCCTAAGGAACAGGCTTTGTAAACGAGCGAGAGGCTTTAGAAGCAACCAATGAGGATTGTGGTTGGGCCTGAGTGTCTGAAACGTTACTTGAAGCAAAGTTGGTGATTGTAGCATCACCTAGGGGGCCATCACCATGATGGACGCCATCCATGGCGTCATGGATAGGGACTACGCCAGCCCTAGGCTGGTGGTGGACGGAGACAGTGCCCTAGGCAGCAGCGTCGGTCACACTTAGTCCAGGAATCAACTTTTGATTCATGCTTCATTTCGCTCGAGAGAAAGGATGTCCATGTGAAGTCTTTAGTAGACGGATCTTCATATCATGACCAGGATGACCTATCCTGTCGTGACAAAGCCAATATGTGTCTAAATCCAAGAGATCTTCTCTCATAACTGAATTCATTGGATTTAATAGCTCGAATAGTGACATAGAGTTCACTAGAGAGACACATAAACTTCTGTAAGATGCGCCTTTGTTCGCAATCATTAGAGGTATTGCAAAGGAACTCATTTCCGTTCTCTACATGCGTTTTCGCATGGAATCCGTTGGCTATTCATAGGTGCAATTTGCCCTAGGAGTGTAGAGAGTTTTTGCGACAGTAATTAAGGTGCCATTTGGCAGGGGAACTTGGGCTATTCCATGTCCTTGAATTAATACTGATGGCCCAGCCATCGTAGTCACAAAGAAGTATGCTCAGAATCAAAATGGAGTCATAATGAAAAGAACTCGAAATTTTATTCATAAGCCAACGGAGTTACATCATTGTCACTTTGACCAAAGAAAATCTAATCCAAAATGCTAGCTAATGCAAAACAATGGTAGTCGTCTAACTTCTTTCGGTAATTCCAAAATAAATGTGACCAGGTGAGTAAAGAGATGTCGGTGGAGCAAGGCTCGCTTAAGTACCACTAATCTCATAACCTTCCTAGACATCACACTTACTTTAGGTGAGCCTACTTTGAAGAAAGACTAAACCATTGGCATTTACTACAAAAATATATGGCAATTGCCTATTACATCTCTTGGAAAAATAAAGACTTAAACAGAATTGGCGATCTATTGATCCCAGTCAATTTTGTAGTCTTCAACCCTTCACTCTAGATCATCTTCTTGATCTTCTTGTTCCACATAGTGAGCTTCTCTTGCCTCACAATATGCTTTGTAGGCGGTGACAATTTCTCCACGAGCTCTACATATGTGTGCTCAATGATCAGACACTCCACATCGAGAACATACATCTCTTTGCTCAAACTCCATTGATTGAGGAGCTTTGAAAGCGTCATTTAGATGGCTCTTAGTGTTGGTGGCGCCACCAACATGGCCAGAGTCGTTGCCTCCCTCTCTCTTTCCACGTTTACCTCTTCGGTTCCGTGTTCGCCTATTCTGGCGGTTACCTTTCCAAGTAGAGCGATTATACGGACCAAAACGTCCAGAAGTAGCCCTAAGATTAGGTTTTCGCTCTTGGCGCCCTCTCTTAGGGGCGCGGCTATAATTGGATTCCGGAATATGCTCTGTTTTCACGGATCTCGAATTATAGTTCTTCACAAGGATGTTGTCATGCTTTTCAGCGACATTCATAGCTCCAATGAGCTCATGAAACCTTGTGATCCGCCCTGCAGTAACATCGATTCGATAGTTCTTAGTAATCATCAATGCAGAGACGGGGAATGTAGAGAGAGTCTTCTCAATCAACATCGCATTTGTGATCTCTTTACCACAGAATTCCATTAAGGATTTAATGAGAAGTGCTTCCGAGTTGTAGTCAAGAACTGACTTGAAATCACAGAAGCGGAGGCTATGCCATCTCACTTCTAGGTCAGGAAGCAGGGAGTCACGGACGTTGCCATATCTTTCTTCGAGTGAGACCCACAGCCTTCTGGGGTCTTCTTCATTCATACACTCGTACTGGAGCGAATCATCCATATGACGTGTCATTAGGATGATGGCTTTCGCCTTATTTGCCTCTAAGGCTGCTCTATTTGCTTCCAAAGCTTGAGCTTGCTCAACAGTTAGCACGTCCTGGCTAGGCTCGAGAATCATATCCAGGATTCCATCGGCCTTGAGATGCTGGCGGACATCACGAACCCACCTGTGATATCCAGAGCCAGTTGTTCCCAATGGAGCAAAGTCCAATTTGTTCAGGTTACTCATCCTGAAAGAGAACAAGAAAAAAAGGGTTAGTTTCGGAGTGTAAAAAGCTACCACGAAAACATATAAAATTCCTGAGCGTAATCACTTCCAAGAAATTAAATTCCAAGAGGTATTGGATTAGATCGAAACAATGATGTAAGTGGTCGATCATAAATTCTCTACAAACTCTAGCTAAGTTTGGAGATCTCAACAAGCTCTAAGCTTGGAGTGAGCACGAACCCCCACAGTTCGGCTTAATTTGGTCTCCCCTATGATGAAGAATGGGGGGAAGAAGAAGGGAGGTTGCAAGTCCCCAAGAAAAGAAGAAAAGAAATAAAAACTTCAAAAACGGGAACTTTTAATAAAAAAATACCTCGAAATAGGTCGCCGGAAAATTTGACCTGCAAATGGTCGGAAAAATCGCCGGAAAGTGGTCGGAAAAGTCACCGGAATAGTGGCTGGAAAGTTGACAGGAAACGGTCAACCGCGCGTTGACCGGTGCTGACGTGGCTGCTGACGGCGTGCTGACGTGGCAGGGTCTGTGGCAGTGGGCCTCTGGGCTGCGTCAAGTGCTTGGGCCTGTCCTTTTCTTCTTTCTGGGCCTCCTCCTTTTCCTCTCTTTGGGCCGCGAGTCTTTTTTTTTTCTTTCTTTCTGCTTCTGCCGGTTTTTCTGGACGAAGATCAGTCGACCGGTTCAGTACTTTTTAGACCGGTTTTTGTTATGTTTCTTCCGGTTCCTGAAACTTCAGATTGAGGGTCTTCTTTTGACAAAATTTGGTGGAAATTGGATGTCCGGAAGATGGTGAACCGGTGAAATATTTGCTGCGGGTTGTACGGAGCTTCTGGTGGCCGGTTCAGTAGATTTCCGGCCGATTCTTGGGGTGACGCTGCCAGTTCTGGACTCCTGGGATCGAGTTCTTCAAGGTGTGAGGTGGAGGCAGAAAAGGCTTCAAGGTTTTGTATTCGGATTCAAGGTTTTTAGCTTCTTGAATCAGGGTTTGACTATTTGTTTCAGGATTAGGGCTTCGTGCTGATAACGTGTTTTAGGGAAACGATTTTTGAGAGAGAATTGTTGTGTCTATTCATTGATAATAGGGGTCTCTTTATATAGAGGATTACAATGCATATAATCCGAATCATACAAGGAAAGGTAATCATACATTGAATATGAATCTCTAAGATTCTCCGAGATTATCTAATTAAACCCTTTTACCACTAGGTCAAGTAACCTAGAGTTTGGGCCAGACACACAAATAGGGATTTACTTGAACACTTCTTTGATTATAGTCTATTAAATTATAGCATGAAGGATAAAATAGTAAATATAATAGCAAACTGAATTGAAGAAATTACAAAAAAAAAAAGAAAAAAAAGATCTTAGACGTTTTGTTAACTGCAATGGCAGTTTCTATTTTTTTTTTTTTTTTTGGAGTTGGCAGTTTAAATAAAAAAATGGGTTAATTACATATAAGTGCATATTTGAATGTTTTTTTAGCCATAAGGCCACCAACTAATTTTTTCCCTCATAAGGCCACTAGATTAAAAAGGGTGTTATATTTAGGATATAAAAACTAACATATTTACATGAATGCCACTAGAGTAAAAAGTCAACAATCATTCTCTCTCTTCTCTCCGGCGAGGACTCCGGTCAACTCCGGTAGGTCTCCGACCGACCTCCGGCCATCTTCCGGTGGGTCTCCGGCCGACCTCCTGCGAACTTCCGACGGGTCTCCGGCCAACTTCCGACAAACTCAGCGACCACAAAAACTACTGTCATTAATACCAAAAGCTACTATGGCTAGTAACA
The DNA here is from genome assembly GCF_958449725.1 of Rosa rugosa. Classification (NCBI taxonomy): domain Eukaryota; kingdom Viridiplantae; phylum Streptophyta; class Magnoliopsida; order Rosales; family Rosaceae; genus Rosa; species Rosa rugosa. Next base: position 8,388,336 of record NC_084825.1, read on the forward strand.
AAAGCTACAATGATGAGATTTCCGACAACCTCCGGCGAGGTCACAAAAGCTACTATCACCAGCAACAAAAGCTACTGTCACAAACAAAAGCTACGTTGGTGAGATTTCCAACAATATCATAAAAGCTATTGTCACTAACAAAAGCTACGCTCCCCAAAACCAAAAGTTATTATCTCTACCAACAAAAGCTACTGTCAAGCATAACAAAAGCTACTCCTAAAAATTGAGAAAACTATTCCCTGATACTAACAAAGCTATAGAAATGTAAAGGATACAACAAAAATAAAAATGCTACTACAATCAAGAAAAAAAATCATATTCAATGATACAAAAAGTATCCAAGGTTCAATAATGATATAACTATGTAAAAAGCTAATTCCATATGTGTAAAAAGTCACTAATATAGTTGTGAAAATCAATTACAATAGTTGTATAAAGCTGCCGTCAATCTTGTAATGCTACTGTCATTTTTCAATAGTGACGTCCTAATCCCATAGGCATAATATTGCCACCTTCAGCACAAGACTTCATTTCAACACTTCTTGGTTAGCCGAATAATCTCTTGGCCAATGGAGACTTCAATATCCAAATTCACATGATTTTCGAAATCTATTACTACAAATGCAAAAGGGAAGAATTCTGCAAGAACAAAGATACAATAAAATATTAGTTATGAAATAAAAATACTATAACACACGTATACTACCAGACACGTACAAAGCTACTGACATAGGTACATAAAGATACTATAAAACAGTTACAAAGCTACTGGACCAGTAATAAAAAGCTACTGACATAGGTACATAAAACTACTATAAAACAGTTACAAAGCTACTGGACCAGTAACAAAAAGCTACTAACATAGGTACAGAAAACTACTATAACACATGTATAAAGCTACTGAACCAGTAATAAAAACCTACTAACATAGATACTGATTACACAAAACTAGCTCATTATACATGTTGATAGTGTGAAACAAATCCCAAACAAGAAATGCTAGGGTTATGAAAGCACAGCAAGAAGAAAAATGAATTTCATTCATAATCATGTTTTTCCAATTTAATAAGCTATTAAGAAAAGACCACTTGAAATCAATCAAAATGAAAACAAAGAAATTACTAACATTAGATTGAAAAGATACTAATATAGGGATAGAAAGCTACTATAACTATGTTGAAAGCCCACTATAGCAACTATAGAGAGATACTGACTAAAACTAAAAACCTACTGACATCAGCTTGAAAGTATACTAACATAGGGATAGAAAACTACTATCACTATGTTGAAAAGCCACTATAACAACTTTAGAGAGCTACTGAATTGAAATCAATCAAAATTAAAACTAAAAACCTACTAACATCAGCTTGAAAATATACTAACATAGGGATAGAAAGCTACTATTACTACTAACGTAGGGATAGAAAACTACTATCACTATGTTGAAAAGCCACTATATATAACAACTTTAGAGAGCTACTGAATTGAAATCAATCAAAATTAAAACTAAAAACCTACTAACATCAGCTTGAAAATATACTAACATAGGGATAGAAAGCTACTATTACTAGATATTCCATGTAATCTAATTGGGCCGTAGTGATTAAATACCTAGATATTCCATTCACTAGTACTCAAGTGAAGAGTATATTACTGCCATAGTCGATTATAAAAACTCTCGGTACCTTTATTTGTCAAATCTGAACTACACTACAGCCATAGACACAAATTTAAAGCATATACCTCTACTGTTTCGGTCCTTCACCATACACAACTGAAAAATGAACCTAATTTTAAAAACCAGAACATCAAAACCTCTCAAATCAAAAACTTCCATTCAAAACTTACTCCGTTCAAAACCTAGTGGATCAATTTGTACAAAATGGACTTTATCGATCTGAAAACAATTTCATACATATCAACAAGCATAAATCCACAAAATGCAGCCACACATGCACAGAATTCCAATATAGATCAAATCAAACCAACAGAAATATCTCAGTCACTTACCAACACAAATCAAATTGGGGAAAACACTTACCGTAGGGCGACCGGCAGGAACGAGGGCTGCGACGGAAACGCCGAGCTTCTCCTGGAGTTGATCAACGAGGCTGGAGATGTCCGCATTCCAAAACGACGCGTTTCCTCTTCCTAAGAAGGTTCTCAGTGCACGCCGACGCCGGAACACGAAACGGACTCCGTGAGAGCGGTTATGGAGAGTAGAGACGGCTTGACGTGTAGATCGTCAGACAGGGAGAGTGGCGAATTGGAAACGGAGCAAAGGCGTTGGAAGCGAGGAAGCCTTGTCGGAGTCAAAAATGGTTGAGACGGTGAGGGCTGAGTTGTTATTGATTTGGGTTTGAGATTTGGATTGGAGAAAAGAGAGAGATTGATCTGATTTGAATTGATGGTGAGGGCAAAATGGGTATAACATAAAAATAATTTGATAGTTTTAACCCTTAAAGTGGTCTTCTGTGTACAAAAAATATGAAGTGGCCTTATGACTAATTAAAGTTTTAAAATAACACTTGTGTGTAATTTTCTATAAAAAAATTGCTTATTAAACAAAAAGTTATTTTTATTTTTATTTTTTGAAAAAAAAAAGTTATTCATAATTTCATAAATAATAAAAAAAAAAAATTTATCAGATAAACAACTTAAATACTACAACTAGTCTTTCATGAGTTGAACTCACAACCTCCCACTTTCAAATGGGAGACTATGCCACTAGACCAAATGGTACTGCGCATAATAAACATTTTTTAGAGAAATTACTAAAACAAACTTTAAAAAAAAAAAAACTAATAAAAACTCAAACAAAATATTATAGACACAAATAAAGTATAAAAAAAAGTAAAAAAAGCCGATTGACACTATGCATGCAATAACCCAATATTTGGTAAACTCGGCCAGAAAAAAGGAAATGGGAAAATTAATGGGCCTAGAGACTTGGGTTTAACCCAAGATTTCAAGAAAACTAGCCGAAAACCCAAATACAGAGACGAAGCTGAAAAAAAACCAAGATAGAAGATCACACTTAGGCCTTTGCCTATTCACAGTGCCCAACAAAAATCCAAAAAAAAAAAAAAAGTTACAATCTTTGTTGAATTGTGAAAATGAAAAGGTAGAAGAAACCAAGATGAAAGCTTACTAAGGGCTTGTACTTAGCCTATTCACAGAAATAGAAACCCTTTTTGTTGGGCACTGTGAATAGGCTAAGTGCGATCTTCTATCTTGGTTTCTTCTTCATTTTCATTTTCACAATTCAACAAAGATTGAAACTTTTTTTTTTTCTCTCCCTTTTGTTTTGTTTTGTTGGGCACTGTCAGATTATAAGGATTGTTTTGATTCTGCACAAGAAGAAAGCTTATACCCATTTGCTCTATAATGTGATTGACTCGCAAGCTCCCGCCTTTCAGGTACTGAAATCAGTTTTGCTTATTGCTTTCACAGATTTTTGCTTCTGGGGTTTTGAGTAATGGTGATTTGTTGACACAACTATGCAAGGATTATTGTGAAAGTCAGCTTTGGGGTTTCTTCTATTGAATGCTTGTTTCCATTCTAATCCTTTTACAGGTCAGGAGATGTTCCTCTGTGATTTTGACCATTGATTTATTCGTATGATCCTCCAACACTGGCACTCAAAGGTTAGATGATAAAGTATTTTACAGTTTTCAATTTCAATATTTATGTCACTATTTGTCCTCCTTTCTAAGAATTAGAGGCATGTATATAATGTGAGTTCAAACAGAAACAGGGAAAAATATATACAAAATTCCATTGAACGTTAAAGCTTCACAACGAACAGCATCTACAAGAATTATAGGGTAATAGTGTAATACAATCAAAAGCGATCTAATGCGTGATACAATATTTGGTTTTAGGCATGAGGTGTTCAGACTTAGTCTGAAGGCCTCTCTATGACCTTTAATTGTATTCATACATCTTGGAAATGACTGTAACCAGACAGAATACTGCTGTCTGATTATTACTAATATATCTTTAAGACTCCAGCAACCATTTAGCAGCAGGTTTCTTTTGTTAAACTGCTTCCTGATAGCGACTATACAGAAGTTGTGTTGCCCATAGTGGCCTCTTAGGCTAGAACTGTTGGCTGCCAGCTTTGTATTGCTGCCAGCTTTGAACTGGTGTCTGCTTCCAGGACTTTCAGTTTCTTCTGGAGCAGATAAACAGCAGTATTAGCCTCTGCAGCTTCACTACCTATAAACAGAAACCAGATTTAGTTAAGGCTGTAGCAAATAGCCTCTTCAGTGTAATATTTTATTTAATGCAAGAAAGATATTCTTTAGTGTTATCAGATTGTTTATCTCACCTTGGCTTGTGATGCTGCTCTGCAGTCGGATTCTTCTAGGAGCACCTCCCCTGTTTGACTCAATGACTGGATATTGGATGATATTGATGTTTTGCGTATGTCCTTTGATCTTAAGGACATACTAATTGCCGACTATTTGTTTAATGAACAACTATTGGTGATCCTGGGCATTCACTATTGGGGATCTGAAGAAAGGGATGTGGATAGTTATGTCCTTTGATTTTAGGACATTTGAAAACCATGGATATGAGGAACAAATATTGGTACTTCGGTTGACACGATGTTTGATCAGAGGAAGGAATATTGGTACTTATATTGACAAGATGATCTGAGGAATGAATATAGGTAGTAATGTTGACAGAGGAAGCTCCACCTCCAAGGAACTGCTTATGAGAAGAGACACCTTTTTTTGCCTGGACTCGTCACAATCAGTGAAGGGTAGACTTCCGGATGGCATTTGAACCATATGCATTCGCCGGTCTCACTTTCAACCAAAAGTTCACTGGGGGACGCTGTGACACCAGCAATGCCTCCCCCACTCCCAAAAGAAAAAGAAAAGAGAAACAGGTATAGACTAGTTGCAGCTGTCTTGAGTTGTAATAGAATGCCAAAACGATTAAGAAGTTTCCAAAGCCTCCAGACAAGAAATGCAGAAAAGCTGCGATTGTATGCCAATCAACACAGCTGAGCATTTCATATAACTTGGAGATCTTTGAATCATTTGTAGGAGAATATCACCGACTGAATAATGTAAGTTAGAGACACATTATTACTGAGGCCTCCTTTGATATTCTCCTATAAATAAAGGTTGATCAGCTACGCTGGAGCTTTGCTCCAATGGCTGATGCAGAATAATCGTTTACCGATCCATGTACTACTTCGGTGTTTCTGTCACTGGTTACTCCTCTACCTCCATCAATAACTGTATGTAGGAACTGTGCGAGAGAAGAGTCAATACCTTCGTATGAAGATAGTAAATCATCCAACTCAATGAAATTATTGTCATCGGAAAAATCTCTCGGTCCTCCGTTTATTGATGTTAATGTATAATCGTAATCCTTTAGCAGAAATGAATCAAATTCTGATCCCAGATTTGCTCCTAGTTGAGAATATCCCTGAATTAACAAATGCAGAAAGAGTTAAGTTTGGATTCACTTCTTTTGTTGCAGCATATTTAGAAGTTCAAATAAAAAGTTGTTAAAAGAGCATGCTTATTCTCACCTCTGGAATCATATTTGCGGCTTGATTTTCAGAACTGGATGTGATGTTGCTTACTAATTCGTCGTTATCATTGGTTGAGATATTATTCTTCTTCGTAAGAGAAGGGTCATTATCCTCAAATGGATATGTCCTCTTACGACATTCATCATTATGGATATTGGTGGTATGCATCGGTGACTGATGCAGTTGAGGTGGTGCAGGCGGATGAAAGAGTGAATCCAGATTTTCTGGGTCATCTAGTAGCTGTTTCATGACAAACAAGAAAGTGTGAGGTAACATTTTCATTATACTTTTGTGCTCCATATTGAAAATTTCATAGAAGAAATCAAAATGCAAGTTTGTTCTGACCTCTTCAATCATATCAGATGAATTGCTTCTATCAGGTTGGCGTTCAACAGCGGTTGAAGGATCATTCTTATCTATACGACAAGGATCAGTTTGCGTGCCTTCAAATTCATGCGGATTGCCAATGGGATTGTGAAGAATTTCTTCCACCTCCTCTAAAGTCAGGTATTCCTCTTCTTCTGTAATCATACCACCACCAGTTTCATCATCATTTCCACTGGGAATTGGAACAACATTTACCAGCTCTTCCGATGCCCAGTTTTCTTTTGCTTGATTTTCAACATTGGAGGCCATACTGCAGCTACTGCTACCTCGATCGCAGAATGGGGCATCCTTATCATAATCAGAGTTGTCTGACTTGTACTTCAAGCAGCAGACAACAAAGTCCCCTATCTGCTTAGGAGGATCAGAATGTGCCTGAATGAGATAATACTCATGAATAACCCAGCTGGTCTTCTGGGATTTCGGCACTCCACGTTTGTAGAAGGTCAAGGTCCTCTTTCTCCCAATCACAGCTTTGGAGCCGGGGGCCTTGATTGCACGGTCCTTGCCTGTGATCTTCCAAAACCCTTCCCCTGTAGTCCTGTTGGAGCGAGTGCTGTTGTTGTACTTGTAATCACGCGGAGTGAAGAAGTACCACTTTCCTTGATTGTCCCAAGACACTTCCCTTGCAAACCAAAAGAAGAAGAAAAAGAAAAATTTCCTGCCCAGACTTTCCGCCCTTGTGAACGCCAGTTCTGCAAAAATGCAACACAATACACATGACTTTCCTTATCATCATGATCATTAACAGTTGAAATTGATGGTGTTCTGGTTCCGGAGATGGTTTACCTGGCAATTCGCGAGGCTCGTGCTTGCACACATCGATTTCAGGGATGATGGTAGTGATCTGGGAGTCCTTGCACTGATTCTTCTCCTCCAAGTAGTGACTAAGCAGCTCCTCGTCGGAGGGATGGAATCGGTATCCCTTCGGAACTGTGAAGCCGCCGCAGCTCATCTCTTCCACTTTGAATAGCTGATTTTGATCAGTTTTGTTTTTGCTCTGAAGTGCAGAGGAAAGAGTGAGGTTTTATATATAATGTCAAGTGCTCTTTGAGCTGAAAGTCCTGAGCTTTGGAAGCAAGTTCAACTGTATGGAATGACATGAGTCAAAAGTGGGATCCCACGTGTGACGAGTAACGACCAAACACGTGTTAATTTTTACATTTTCTTTGTCCTTTTAAGGGAATCTCATTTATCTTTACCCGCTCTTAGAAGTTCAGCCTCCCTCTGGTGGCAAGGCCCTTTGTTATCCATTTGAGACTTGGAACATTCAGGAACATTGGCCAAAAAATTGGAGAAATTTTTGTTGGGAATATTCTAGAGTCTCAGTGAATAAAAGTTTTATTCTTCCTTATGCTTATTGTTAATGCCAATTTCGGTAACGAGTCAATGAGAAGTGGGGTTGTTTTCTTGAATTGGAACTATCTTTTCTATTAGAAATTACTGTGGAGACATTTCTGTGGGGAGCAGTCATAACAGCCCCTTCTCAACATCGTAGCATAACTCCAGCAAATCCCAAACCAATCTCAAAATCAAACAAAGCTGGTACCTGTTACGCATCCCAATCCTTTCAATTGATCTATTACAATCGTTTGCTTCACTTCTCTTTTCATAAGTAGCAGATTAGACAAGCTCCTAACCCCTCACAATGCCGAGGGACTTTATATCGGAAGTGCCTTCAATAAAATGTGTTTTTGATTTTTTAGTTTTAACTGGGGAACAATCTGCATTTGAGCAATAGACTTCCTCTTCAAATAAACAAGACTAACGATCGAAACAGATTTGAATTACCTGGCGAAAGACCCAAATTCATGATGAAATGAAGACCGGAAATAAAAAAACAGCAAGCTGGTTAATGAAGGAGAACCCCAAAAATAAGTTGAAATCTAATCTATATAATTTTGTAGTAATATCATCAATAGACTTGTTACTTGATGACCAACTGGAAAAGTAGAAAAAATGGTACTTTCAGAAGCCTGTAGGGGCATCATTCATTCAAGCAACTCAACAGTCATCCAAGTTATGTTGTGCTCAATTCCGTCCATGACTGGAGCTCTCCTTACCAACAAAACCGATCATAGGAGCTTCATTTATAATTAGCAATTAGAAGGTGTCTAAGCCTTCGTTAAAGAAGCAATTCTCGGCGACAACATTGAGTGGACATAAACATCTGACAGTAGTGGATTTGGTTTATGGGTAAGTCGATCAAACTGCTTGCATTACCAGCTCTTGATTGTCTAGAGAAGGGGGTTGATGATCTCACATTAGCTTTCCCCAGCGCTCATGGTAGACTAACTACTTTCTCTAGCTAAGCCTTTTGGGCTAAGCACACCAGGGTAGTTCTACTCCCAATATAGTTCAAAATCGTACCAAATACAAAAGGCAGTTCATCCGTTTTGGCAGTCTTCTCCTCTATAAGTTGTATCCCAGTCAACTAATTGAATTGCGGACTAGAGCGATATATCGAGCAAGGAAAATAAATTTTGAAGGATTACTCATTCTGTGGTGTACATTCTTTGGTACAATGAATTCATAATCCAATGAAATCAAAGAACATGCTCGCAACAAATTCACAGAAGATGACAAGTATGGATAAAATCCTTACCTCATCGGAGAGTTCGGTGTTAAATGAAGGCTTGATCCTATTCCCCCCATGTGGGTGTTTCACAACTGTTCATGCTTCTCTGTTCTTCCTCAAGGCAGAGAGAAAGAGAGAGAGAGAGAGAGTCAGAGAGAGAGAGAGATCTGGGAATAAGCTAATTAAGGCATCGAAGCCACTACTAGAAATCTGGGAATACCTCGTCATGGGTTCGCAGAAAGAAGAATTATTCATGCCTGGTTTGATTTTCTCCGAACTGAAACTTTTTTGCGGTTTTCAGAGGAAGACGAAGACGAAGACGAACACGCACGTGCGACTCCACACGAGGGCATTGAGAGTTACAGTCGGACTGAGAGAAGAGATGAGATGTCGCAGTTTGGGTAGGACAAGTAAGATTGAAAATTTCAAAGTAATGACGTGACATTTATGGTGCAAATTTGTACCGTGGGGAAGAGGATATATCTGTGTTTAGATCCTCTTTTTTCTTTTGTTTTTCCATTTTCAGGGTTATTTTGATCGGGCTTTGGTGTAGGGGTCTCCTTACAAGTTGCAATTTTGGAGTTCCATGTACGAATTCAGCTACGACGGCCATGGTGGACGTTGGTGGTGCTGGATTTGTGGCGGCTGAAGAAGATCTGGGCTTTGTTTCTTTATTTCCTTCTTTTTTTTCTTTTGCTTTAGGTTTTCAGCTGTTCTTTCTTTTCTTTTGATTTCTCTAGTCTTGCTTGTTTTGGCAGTTGACTATGTGAATCATGCTTTGCAGACTTCGTATGTATTGGGCTGTGTCCCTTGTACGGTTGTTTGGCCTTGGGCCTTGTTAATTGATGCTACCTTCGACCAAAAAAAAAAAAAATGACGTGACATGGCCTTCCCACATCGGAAATATGGATTAGGAAAGTACTGTTTATATAGGATTACACAACTTAAACCGCTGCCCAACCCACTTAAAAAAAACAGAGGCCATAAAAAAAGAAAAGAGGCCAAAAAAGAAAAAAGAAAAAAAAAAGAAAAGAGGCCAGAAAATAAAAAACCAAAAACAGAGGCCTAAAAGAGAGAGTGAGGAAAAAAAAAAAAAAAGCACGAGCACGCTTATACATAAATAGAGCTTGAGTTTCTTAGGCTAATGCAAGAGTGCAAGACAATGACCCATCGCTGCATTGCGCAGAGTGAATATTCTAGCAAATTTTCACTACTAGAATAATGTCATTAGACATCGCCACTATTAAATCGGTCAACATTGCACCTGATGTTAAAAAACGTGCTAACATCAGTTTGTGAAAAAACCGATTTCTATTGTTATTATGGACATCAGTCACCAAATTAAACGATGTGAAAAGTTTCGTTCGAAAAATTTTAAAAAACGCGGAGGGACTAAGTTTAAACGTTTGAGAAACGCGGGGTCTAAAATTTTAATTCCCCCCAACACTTAGTCACTTTATCTAAAAACTTTTGAACCTTAATTGATAGACTCTCACTCTGAGTCTCTGACCGCCTCCTTCGCGTCCCCGACCTCAGCTCCTTCTCCAACCTGAGCTCGTTCTCTGCGTTCAGCTCTTTCTCTCTCGCTCTTCCCTGAAACCCTAGCGCTCTCCTCCCTCTCCTGCTCTCTTTCCACGGCTACTGTCTCTCCCTCATTGAACTACTGCCTCCGTCCCCTCACCGGCGCCATAGCCTCTGCCGGTGCTTCTCTTCCAAAGCCACCACGTCGTTGCTCCGAGATCCGAACCCCAACTGGTCCAACCTGCCTCCAAGGAGTTTATCCTCCTCGATTGGTGCGACTTCGAGCACCAAATGCCAGTGACGGAGGAACCGAACACAACCGCAATTACGACGGCGCAACCAACATCAGGTACTCTGTTACTTATTGATTTCGTTTTGAAATATATTTGAGTTTGGATTGAAGTAAGTTTCTTCAGTTTCACTGATCAAACAAAAATTTTCGTACTTCAACCCATGCTCTATTTGTTTGTTGTTTCCAATGAAGGAGACTCATACACACTCTGTTAATTTCCACTGTATTTCAAGTAACTTTGATTGTTGATACTCACTCATACACACTTTGTTCTTTGTTTCTTTGTTTGCAGATTCCCGGTTCTTCCTGCTCTCTCTCCGTCTCTTCTGATTTTTATTTCTTTTCAGAGTCACTGAAAGATTTTGTTCAAGATCTAAGAATTCACTTGTTTGTGATGGTTAGTGACACTATTATTGTTCTTTGTTTGATTTGAATTGACTAGGTTTACTTAGGTCTCTTTGCTTTGGAGAAATGGAGGCCACGATGCCCATTTGCAAGACTATTACTCCAACTCCAGTGAGTGCCTATATTTTCTGAAGCTTATTTTGATTTGGATCTGGGTTTTGAATAGGGCTGGACTCGGTGCGGTCGGCCCGGTTTGAGGCCAAACCGCATCCGCACCGTATTTTGAGGTTTAGCCATTTTCAGAACCGCAACCGGTTTTTCAGTGTGCTGGGCCGCATTATTCGGTTCCACCGAAATGCGGTTCGGTGCGGGCCGGTAACTGGTTTATTTAGGAGGTGCAGTTTCAAAACATTCATCATAAAATCCAAACTGCAAGTGAAACTGCAGTTCAAGTGTTCAACAATCAATAGTTCATGAAAGTATCAAACTGCAAAGTTCAAAGCCCAAACTGCTCAAATTAAAACCAACAAGGCAAAGTGCAGTTCAACAGTCAACACAATACATAGAGTGATAAAACCAGCAGGAAATTACAAACTAAAAGTCTAAAACATGCCAGAAAATTGCTTCGGCCTCCATTCTTCAATCTTCATCATCAGAATTCTCTTCGGCTGGATCTATCCAAGTATTCAAGTATTCAACAATCCCAACAGAAAGCAACAAAACAGAAAATCAAATCGAAAGTTAGAATTCGGAACAATGTTTAACAAAATGCAAGAAATCTGAAAGTTTTTCCAGTTTTTCAACTTACCAATTTCAAGTTTTTCCAACACAGCGTACAACTCCATCTCATCTTTGGTGGGCTCCTTGTATGCAGCAAAGCCTCCTCCCTTTAGCCAATCACTCAATCAGACCAAAGCCTCAACCATCTTAGGTGTGAGTGATGCTCGGAAAGGATCCACAACTCTTTTTCCAAGGCTGAAGGCAGACTCCGAAGCCACGGTTGAAGTTGGTACAGCAAAGACATCCTTGGCTATTTTGGATAGAATAGGATATCTTGGAGCATTCTCCTTCCACCAGTCCAAAATATGGAATTTTGAATTGGAAGGGTCTTCTGAAGCCTCCAACAAATACTTGTCCAACTCATTCTTGATCACTACAACATCTTTCTTCTGCCTTAGAAGCTTGAACTGGTGCAGGTTTGCTGCATGACTATCCTCTTGTTGTTGCACAGATGTAGACTCGATTTTTGGCAGTGTGACATCCCTTGAAGCTGCTGCTGCCACTGGATCAGATTCTACAAATCAAAAAAATAGTTGCGATTAGTGTATCATTATTAAAACAGCAAGGTTATAAAGCGACAAAAAGTAACAACTCATTTACCTTCATATTCTCTATATAGGTTATACAATACATCCCTCACTTCATCGATTATCAGACCTTGTAAAGTCTGATCTGCTTGCAGCTTCGGGAAGAAGAACTCAAGATAAAACAGTTTGTATCTTGGATCTAAAACCACAGCAATGATCAAAATCTTGTTTAAATCCTCAAGATGCAGCCAATACTTGTCAAACTTCTTTTTCATCGAGCTTGCAATACTAGCTAATAAAGGATCATCACTGCTCAAGCACTTCTCCATCTCACCCACGATTGTGCACATCCAAAGCAAAGGCTCATTTGCAGTTACAAACTTTGTGGCACTAAATTTTAGGGTGGCTTCATAGAAAATCTTTAGGAACTTTACGAGCCTTGCTGCCTTATCCCAATCAGCAGCTCTAGGGGGCCCTGCTCTCTTATTTCCACCCACTCTCTCTTGGAAATAGTTCTCAAACTGCTGGTCTTCATCCTCAAGCCTCGTAAAGGCCTTCTTATACTTCACAGCTATATCCAACATAAAGTATGTTGAATTCCATCGGGTGCAGACATCTAAAGGAACATTTCCTCCCTGATGCTCAACCTTTTCTTGAGCTGCACACTTCCTAAACTTATCTAGCCTTGCTGGTGAAGATCTAATGTACTTCACTGAATTTCTAATGCCATCAATGGACGAGTCTAGCTCCTCCATTCCATCCCTCACAATGAGGTTTAGAATATGGCAGCAACATCTCAAATGCAGAAAAGAACCTCCCAAGACCAACTTGTCCCAATTTCCTATCTTCTCCTTCATGTAATCTAAAGCAACCTGATTTGGACTTGCATTGTCCACAACTATTGTAAAAACCCTCTCAATCCCCCACTTTATCAAACACGATTCAACTAGCTTTCCTATGGTTTTCCCCTTGTGATTTGGAATCACACAGAAATTCAAAATCCTCTTATGCAGCCTCCATTTTGAATCAATAAAGTGCCCTGTCAACACCATGTAGGTGATGTTTTGGATACTTGTCCAAGTATCCGTAGTCAGCGACACTCTCTGCTCATTAGAAACAAGAAATCCCATAATCCTCTCCCTCTCTGCCTCATATAACTTCAAAACATCCCTAGCTATTGTTCGCCTAGAAGGTGGCTTAAATAAAGGCTGAGTCACCTTCATGAATTCTTTAAAACCTTCATTCTCAACAAAAGAAAATGGCAGTTCATCACGAACATCCATTTTTGCACAAGCTAGCCTAGAAACACGCTTTTCATAACTCACAGCAATTAAATTACCTCCACTTTCTGTGCTGTCAAAGGTCAGGAACTTCTGCTTCTTGTTGGCGACATAAATGGGACACTTTCGGCACTGGTAGAGCAAATGGTTCCTCATTGCTGATATGCCATTGCTTCTGGTGTCGCTGGCGTATGTTTGTGGGCAGTACTTGCACTTTGAACGAGCTGGCTTCTGGATACTCCCATCTAGATTCTTGCACTTGTCAAAATGCGCCCACACGACTGAAGTGTTCTTCCTCTTGACTTTGCTTGAACTCTCATCAGGGTCTGTTGGAACTGGTGGTATTGGTGGAAGTGCTGGAACTCCTGGAACTGGTGGTACTGTAGCTTGATCAATTGTAGGCTGAGGAGTTGGTGTGGGAGTAGTTCGATTGGTTCCAATACTAGAACCTGCAGTTGGAGTTGCTGTAGGAGTCGGACTTGCGCTAATCCCTTGATTGAGTTGATTCCCTTCCATAGTCTGCATCTACAAAAGAGAAGCAATTGAAAGCCACAATTAAAAACAGAAAGCAAGAACACCGATTGAAAGACTTCCTATGCCTAATCTGCAACATCATTTGAAAGACTCAAAAGTCAAACCCAGAACACCATTTGAAAGCCACAATGAAATAATTCATAAACCCATAACAACAATGATTCAATGAAGCTCAGAAACCCTAATTTCAAAATTCAAATCTCCATTTATATCATAAAGTAACACACAATCAAGTAACAAATTGACTTAGTTTGTTTAAGAAACCGACTTGTTCAGCTTTTAAACATTAGAAAATCAATCTATCTCAAGCTAAAAGCAAGAATTCAAACTTCAAAGCATCCAAACCAAATACTCAGTAAATCAAAATCTGCCGAGAGAGAAGAGAAGAGACTTAGAGAGCTTACCCTCGCAAGATCGGAGCAGATCTTTTAGAGATCGAGAGAGTTGGGAGAGGTCGAGATAGATCAAGAGAGTTTTTTTCAAGTAGGAGAGGGATCGAGAGAGTTGGGAGAGTTTTCTGAAGAGAGTTTTGGAACTTTTGAGTTTTGGCAAATGAGGTCGTGCGGCTGTGAGGGTCTTAGGGTTTCTGCAGATCAGGTGCATAAAAGTCTATGTAAGCTTGGTTTATGACCAATCATAATTAGACAAGTAATAAAATTAATTCAAAAATTAATTTAAATAAAAATATGGTTCGGGCGGTTTACGTCGGGCGGTTCAACAGCTGGACCCGAATCCGAACCGTTATGAACCGGTTCGGTTCGGTGAGACTTCAAAACAGCATCATTTTTGGTCGGTCCGGTTTCCAAGCCGGAAAATCCGGTGCGGTCGGGTCGGTTACCGGATTTCCGGTGTGTTATGCCCAGCACTAGTTTTGAATGTACAGTTGTGTTCGGATTAGTTGGAATTTGATGTATATATAGAAGTTCACTACAATTCTGTTAGCCTAACACTGGGAAAGCTTTCATTTTGGTTGATTAGAGCTTGTTTTTGATTCGTGTATTTGAAATTTTTGAGCAGAAAGTTGGTTTCTAGGGTTCTTTAGTGAAGTGGATTAGAAGTACCTATTTTAATTTGGTATCTTTTCTTATTTCTGTATGTATGGTGTGTTTCAGTTTAAGATGTGGATGAGGTTTCGGTGATTGAATCGTATATACTTAGCTTCATTCATTTTTAGTTTTTGTTTCAATATTTTGAACCACCCTTTTGATGTGTGTGAAACACTGTTCTCAGAGATATTGTTTTGAGTGGTGAGTTTACATTGAATTAGGCTTGTTTTGAAAGTACATTCATCTATCTGCGATCCACATTTGTAGAGATGGGTGAAGCAGTCAAGGTAGTGGTTCCGGAGTCTGTTCTAAAGAAGAGGAAGAGAGAGGAGGAATGGGCCTTGGCAAAGAAGCAGGGGCTTGAAGCTGCCAAGAAGAAGAATGCTGAGAATAGAAAGCTTATTTACAACAAATTCAAACAGTACACCAAGGAGTACGTAGAGAAGGTACATCTTGTTTGGTTTATTATATTAATTTTCACTCTGCTTCTTTTAATTGATTTGCCCTTTATGTTTATTCTTCACGTTAATATACTACTTGTGTGCATTATATAGGACAATGAGTTGGTCCGGTTGAAGCGTGAAGCAAGGCTGAAAGGATGATTCTATGTCCAGCCAGACTCTAAGCTTTTGTTTATCATTTGTATCCGTGGGTAGGTCATGATCCTTAATTTGTTTATATATTGAGATCTTTATAGTTCTGGTTCTTTTCCTTATACTTTTAATTATTGTATTTTCAGTTTCAATGCCATTGATCCAAAGACAAAGAAGATCTTGCAGCTTTTGCGATTGAGACAGGTAATACTTGTACCTTTGGAAATATTGATGGTTATCTGCATTGTAGCCGTGTTGTTTGTTTGGTAATTGATTGGAATCTTCTATTCCTTCATGGTAGAAGTTGGAAATGCATCTAGGAGTATGAAAATAAGAATTTGTAGGTGATGTTCATGCGTTTTGGATTGAATAGCTGGTAATGCTTTGTTGGAAAGTTGGTAAGAGATGTGTATATTAGCTACAAGATCTAAAAGCATGACTATCAGTATGGATGTAATCTAGTAGTCTATATGTGATGCTGCTTGGGACGATTGATAGTTTTTAAATATGAGGCAGCAGTCTGTTGCCTGTATGTCCTTGTTAATTTGACGTCTATACCTGTGGAAAATCCAACTTGTGTATGCATTTGACTATTGTCTGGATGGGTTGCTGGTCATTGCTATTGTCTTTCGTTCTCTGTTATGGTTTGTGTCTTCTTGCTGCTGTTGTTTGGTTTATCAAATTTGATGGAATATTTTATGAGTAATATTTTTATTGTGTATTATTATGTCCTTTTAGATTGAACGATACCGAGCTGAGATTAAGAGACTTCAGGAATCTGAGGCAGAAATTAAAGCATTATAAAAAAAACTATGCAGCTTTGTTAAAGGAAAAGGAGGTATCTGCTTGCTCTTCTATCAAATTATAGTGTTCAATTCATTTCTTTGTTTAACTTGTTGACTTAGGTAATTGGATTTGTAAATCCTACACCCGTGCCATTTTTGATACTAAATTGCCATACATGGCTTTTGGCATTTGACAGGATCAAATTTCTAGATTGAACAAAGAAAATGGCTCATTGAAACAAAATCTGAACACAACTACTGCATCTCTAAATGCCTCTAGAATTGAAAACTACAAAGCGACAACAAATGGGACCAACTTGCACAAGGTAATGGTTTATATATGAAGTTAAGTTGCATCAGTTAATATCAATTCCACTCAATATGTGCTGCAAGCTTGCCACCATTAAAATTCTGCTTCAAGTCATCAAAATTCTTGATGACATATCTATTATCAATATCTACATGGTTTGTAGTAAGAAAAGTATGTCACTAAGAAACTCCGTACTAGTTTTGCTGGTTTGGACCATATGTCACTTATGGGTGCATACAACTAAACTCTTTGTTTTACCTGTAAACATATAAATGTATGGCTAATAGGATTGCATGATTTCAGATACCCCAACCTGAAGAGTGTGAAGGAATTGATTTACAAGAGGGGTTATGGCAAGTTGAACAAGCCGAGAATCGCTTTGACTACTGCAGTAAATTTATTAGCCAGATGGCAAATGGACTGTTTCGATTAGTATGGGCGCTAGGAAGGAACGTAACTATTGCAAATACATTTGGATTTGGTGCTTTACTTGTCATTCTTGGTCTGGGTGGCTTTGTCATATCACAAGGTAAATCCTCTGCAAAGTCTAATCTAATCTGAGAAATCATAACAGGGCTTTTATGTGTTATTGTAGTGTCTTAATTAAATTCTGATGGTAAGCTAAACTTGTGTCTTTTTTCTTTTTATTAATTTTGTTATTATTTTTTATTCAGAGGATATGAAGAAATGGCTGTTGTGGGGATATTGGCTCTCACCATTAACTTATGGACAAAATGCCATCGCTATCAATGAATTTCTCGGAGAAAGTTGGAGACATGTATGCAAGGATAACTTTTCACGATTGTGAAAATAGAGCAAGAGACTAGAACAATTAGAGTAGGTGAAAATTCCTTGACAAAGTCAAAAAAAAAGAGTAGGTGAAAATTGCTTGGAAAATGTTAATTCATGCGTTTGGAATTTTATTTTGCCTATTTTGTGAACTGTCAAGGATAATGAGTTTAGACAGAATACTCCAATATTCAAATTACTTTTGTCAAATATGGATTGCATTTTATAGCAGCAGCTACATATTTTGTGGACATCATCCTCATCTAAAGAACATGATGTCTATACATAAAGTTTAAATCAGTTATAACCATAAAAACAGATGTCTATTAAGAGCAATACATCAGTTTCAAAATGGAAATCGATGTCCCATTAACCATAAGAGATCGAATTACTATGCTAGAACCAATGTGCCACAAACTAGTGCACATCGTGTTTTAGATAGAGATCGATGTCCGGTATAAGTATTGTCATCGATGAAGAGCAGAAAACCGATGTGTGAAACAGTATCAATCATCGTTTTTAAATAAATAACGATGTTAAAATACATAGTTGTGCCATAGGATATATATTTCTTTATGCATTAAAGGCAATAAGATGAGGGTTTAACAATAGTTAAACATACAAGTTTGTTATTATTTAAACGTATTTACATCGATTTATTATGGGTAACCGATGTGTATACTTATACTAGACATCGGCTAAAAACCGATGTCTGGATTTTCCGGACCTTTCTCATCACCCACTAAGATATCGGTCGGGATTTTGTTTCTCATCGATTTTTGGCCGATGTCTGAGGGCATAATTCTAGTAGTGTTTTTTTACTTACTTTTAAATTTTTTACGGAGGGTGAGAAATCCACACTCCTTATTTTATTGTTTCATTCATTTTTTTTTTTTTGGTTGAAATTCTTACAAAATAGTAAAACTTAAGTAGCTAAGGATAAAATTTAAGTTATAAAAAAAAAAAAAAAAAACATGAAGCCTCCAAAAAAAAAACATGAAGTTTGAACTGTAAGATTAAGAGGGTAAATTTCAATTCCTTTCTTAATTATAATATAAATTCATTTTGTCATTCCAACTTTGCCACCCAAATATAATAAAATTGAACTCGGCTTGCTTTCTCTTTTGACTCTGTGTTTTCTTATTATTGTTGAAGCCTTCATGGTGTTTTTGAGGTAGAGATCGGTGCTAAGAGATGAAATACTGGGCAGTCTATAGGTTGAGGTTTCTGAGTTCAAGGATGCTTGAATGAATGGCGAGACAAACTGCTCGAAGTTGAGATGATGATATTGGTTAGATCGAGTTTGTCTTCTCTCATCAAAGATATGAGAAAAATCATTAGAAAAGACCAAATTTTTGCCATAATTACATCTTACATGATGGAGCCATCATCGCGAATTCGCAATAGTTATAATTGTAGATATATTTCTTGTGGTCAATTTTATACATTTCACTTGCCATAACAGGCAATCTATAATTAGCACGTGTACATTGTGTGACAAGATTCAATTAGCTATGAATTGCACTTTCTTTTAAGAAAGAAAATTTTTCAACTCAAGAGTCCGCATAACGGGGAACGCGCCTCACCCTGAGCCAAACCGGCGCTTCTGCCGCTGCGTTTCGGTCTGGGAGAGAATTGATGGCTTGGGTTGGTAGCGAGTTTTTACGGTGGGGGTTTGGCTCAGGGATGCATGATGGATGTTCGATGTCTGAGGGGGCAGATCTTTACGGATCTCTTCTTCTCGGGTCGTGGGCGAGTTCTGTTCAGGTGCAGCGGCGGGGATTGCCTGGCCGGCGATGGGTTCTGGTGTCACTGCTAGATCTGGGATCTTGGCATGGGATGGGTCTTCGATCTCATGACAGAAACGAGCCCGGAGAGGGATCGCT
Organism: Rosa rugosa; assembly: GCF_958449725.1. Taxonomy (NCBI): domain Eukaryota; kingdom Viridiplantae; phylum Streptophyta; class Magnoliopsida; order Rosales; family Rosaceae; genus Rosa; species Rosa rugosa. The sequence goes on from NC_084825.1 coordinate 8,407,543, forward strand.
TCTTGGTGGGATCCGGTGGCTTTGTGGTACGGTGGTGCGGCGACGTAGGGAGGCTGTGTGGCGGGGGAGATCAAATCGCGGCAGTGACGGCTCCTGTAGGGATCCGATGTTGTCTCGGCTCTGTCCCCAAGGTGGCCAGGCGGAGCGGCGACGTAGGGAAGTGGCGTTGAGGTGCAATGGTGCGTGGCAGCGGGGTGATGATGGTGGAGATCGCTGGCGACGGGAAGGGGTGCTGGCTGCGCCTGCTCTCTGGTTGGAGAAGTGGATTTTGGGCTGAGCCCCTATGTTTGGGCTTTGTTTGTGTCTGTTAGTGTTTGGTTGTTGTTTATTTCCTTGTTTGGTTTCTGTTGTTGTCTTGTTGACAATAAGTCCCTCCTCTTTTGAGTGAGGGTTGGGTTTGGCGGTGCTTTCTGGTTGTCAACATGATGGCGATTCACCCTTACACGGGGTCTGGCAGTTTTGGATCACGGTGTCCGAACGGGTGAATCAGTTTATCTTTTTGTTGGTGGCAGGATTGTATCATTACAGTTGGGCTTGGATGTTCCTTGAGGTTGCCAGTCAGATTTGGTTGGGGTTGGCGGTGCTTTCTGGATGTCAACTAGATGGTGATTCACCTTTACACGGGGTCTGGCAGTTTTGGATCACGGTGTTCGAACGGGTTAATCGGTTCATCTTTTTGTTGGTGGCGGGGTTGTATCGTTTCAGCTGGATTTGGTTGTTCCTTGGTGTAGCCAGTCAGGTTTGGATGTTATCCAATGTTGCCTGCGGGCGTAAAATTTGGTTAGGGGTTGGGCCTTTTTGGCTTATGGATGTCATTTGTTTTGACTGTCCCGTAACCGGTAGTTCCACGATGGTTTCAATGCGTTGTAATATGTTTGTTTATTAATGGAATTTGCACCTTTCTCTCAAAAAAAAAAAAAAAAAAAAAAAAAAATTTCAACTCGTCGGTTTATGAGGTTTGGCTTGATTTTTCATATTTCCCAATATGTGTCAAACCCCTACAAAAAAAATCCCCGATTTCTGTAGCCGAAACAACTTATACCATGCTTGAAAAATAAATAAATAAATAATCATCAATGACGATGACCTTTCTATTCCCTCCTCCTATTACTCTGCATCTGCATCCACCTCGATCGGATATGTAGGGGAGTCCACTGGATCAAATCTTCCAGACTTCTGATAGGCAAGCAAATCTTGATCGTCTTCCCAAGTCGGAGTCGACTCTCACGAATCTTGATCCTACCTCACCAGCCACTCCAGAGTTCCAGCAATAATGCCATGCATTTAGATATGTTACTCTAGAGATAGAGGTTTGAAGCCAAAACTTAACAATCTTGCTGCTATTTTAAGATTTGGCTTTCATCTCTGTTCTAAAATAATGCAGATTTGATGTTTTATTGGAATGAGGTTAAAGGTTTTGGTTTTAGGAATTAGCTAGCAGTTACTAAATCTGGATTTTCAGTAATTCCATCAATTAATCAGCACAACATTAATCTGAACTCACCAGGTTACAAGGTTTACTTGCACCTTAAGGAAGAGGAGCAAAAGTACTTGGTTATATCATCAAACAGCATCGGTTTCAGATTAAAGTTTCCATGCACTAATGCCAATTTTGATGTTGATTTCTAATGTGTTCTTGAAAAAGTCTGACTTCTTGTATTCCATTGCAGCGATCAAGTTGGGTGATTGACAAGAGATTTTGGAATATAAGCAAGTGACATGAGGCCCTTTAGGGTCTATTAATTGCAAGATCAGGCTCTCTCCAACTAATTTTTCCATTCATTAGAACTGATAAACTTGTAAGTGTATATATGCATTACCTCTTAGAATTGTGTCATTTCCTTTTCCAAGTTTTGTAAATTAGAGAAAGTATAAAAACAAATAAGTTTCAGAGTAATCCTACATTCAAAAACCTCGGATTAATAAGACAAATGGAACATTGAAAGGATAGCTCTCATTTTCATAGGTTCCTCAATATAAACTTTAAAGATCTATACATTGAGGGTCTCAAGTATCTCAAAGGCATTATCTTAATTACATGGTGTGGTGACCTAAGTGGGAATACCACAGCGCCGTAATATTAAGCCAATAGGAGCTCTATACGTCGTAGACGTGTTGAGGACCTACCAACTTAATACTACAAGGCCTTTTGAAATACGAGTTTTAGAAAATAAGAAATAAATAAAAATTTTAAGAAAGGACTTTCGATCAACAACCCAATATTCAAATTAACAAGTCTGGAAATACTTCAAAATAAAGTAGGCAAGTGCACTGTGACGCCTTAAGGCTTACATCATAACCGAAATGAAAGGAGTTCAACAGCAACAATAAAACAAAGGGTGAGGCGCGCTCCCAGGTAGGCGGACCTCATAGAGTTCAACTGAGCTCAACATTGAAAGAAAAGCGAGTAAATTGATAGAGTACCAAAAGGAAATGACTTCAAGCAATAGGGACAGCAACACACGGACTCGGCCAACGACCCACTTCAAATACAGATCTTCCAGAGTGACCTCGTTGCAACCTGAAATGTAGGGGTGAGCATTTCGTCCTCGCTAGCCCAATAGGGGCCAACCCAACCTTAGTTAGGTTTGAAAACTAATAAGTAAAATAGCTACTAGAATATAGATTGTGCGCATTTGTAAAATTGAGTAAAGAAAATGCAAACAAAAACAATCATCGTCGTCCTTTTTTAGGAAATCATATGCAGCATGCTTCACACAACTTGGAGCTCCGAGATACTTACCTGCCGGCTAATCTAAAACAATCGGTGATTGACCCGGTTTGTCATCCTTCGAGAACCGGCCAACTACTCTGTGGTCCTTGTGACTACAAGTAGCGAAAGTGTCTATTTCTTGGCCCTGAGTGTCTTATGACTGGTTCACCATCGTTATTCACCTTTCCTCGACGCACATAGGAGCATAGCCCCCTCCGGAGGTTCATGGTTATCGACACCTTGGGATGCCTAGGAATCAACGCGTCTAGATCCCATTCACTTTCAGGTCACAAGTACAAACATACAATGGGTACAGTATCTCAACATACAAGTTTAGCCTCGGTTTTCGCAATCAACAATTATCAGTTATGAAAACACAGATAGAGGCATCGACTAATGAACAACCAAAAACGTACTTGCAGGCAACATACTATTATACTAGAGCATTCCACGTATATAGAAAAGCCTCTAACAAGGAAGGGACAGCTCACCCTACTTGGAAATGCCGGCGTATTCCACGTACACTCCGGTGTTTTCCGCGTAAGCTTCCTTAACGATCGTATTTCCTGAACCATTACTTAATTTGTAAGTAATTATCCGCGTAAACATCGTGACCAACTCTAAGTAATCGCGTATACAAAATCTTTTTTTTTTTTTTTTTTTTCAATGAGGCCATTTATTATTTCTTCCAACTTTTACCAATTTAGGAAACGAACTTCTTTCTTAAAAAGGAAAACTTCCTTATTGCTCCATCAAATTATCGCCAATCCGAGCGACCAAAGTCGAGTCGATTCTCTTGTTTTACGAGGTCGGTCAACCTTGGTCAACCCTTGGAGTTGACTTTTGACATTTGATTTTGACTTCTGACTTTTGACCAAGTACCCCTTTATTTACCTTATTTCTTATTTATTAAAAATAAATAAGTAAATAATTATAAATCAAGTTTTACTTCTATTTTTACTCTTTTTTTTTTCACCTTTTTACTTTTACTGTAGTTTTTACCATCTCACTTTCACTTTTACATTTTTATCTCATTTCACCGAATTTACCTTCACTTTCACCCTTTTCACTTTTTACCACTTTACCACGGTAAAATTCCTTTAATTCAACTTTTACTCATTTCTTTATTTTTTTCTTCCAAAAATAAAGACTTTTATTTTCTTCTTCCCTTTTCTTTTTCTTTTGGTCAAAATTACACAAGAAAGATCACTAAAATCTTCAACACCAATTTCCAACAATTTGAAGATTAAACTAATAAATTCCTACTAATTAAATCTTCCTCAAAGATCCAATTTTCCACCAACAAAAATAGGTCAACAAAATTCAAAATCAGCAAAACAAACTCCAAAAATTCAAGGGTTTTCCCAAAACTCAATCTTACCCTTTCTTCTCCAAAAACTCATGGTCTTTCCTCCTCCTTGGCCTTCTTCACCTACAAATCCGTCCAAAATCGACATCACAACCCAGAAACTCAAAACAAGGTTGCATGGGATAGATCCTTACCACAAATCTTTGCCAAACCCGTAGCCTAGCCTTTTGGTTTAAGAGAAAATTGGGTTCATGCATGAAAATCACATATGGAAATCAAAAACTCGAATTTGAGATGAAATAAGTATAGATCGGATGAATAGAGACTAGATTAGGAGGGAGATTACCTTGATTTGAACTTAGAATGAAGAAATCACAAAAACCCCTAAATTGATTTCGGGTTCTAGGGCTTTTGGAGAATTGAATGGCTAAATCTCACGATTTTTGTTTGAGAAATGGATAGAGGGAACGAAGAGGAGAAAATATGGAAATTTTGGTGTGGATCGGAGCACCGGCGGCGGCCGGTGATGCAAGGAGAGAGAGAGAGAGAGGCTCGGAAGAGAGAGAGAGAGAGAGAGAAGTGAGGAAATGGTGTTTGAGGCTAGGGTTTGGGGAATGTGAGGCTTAAATACCTCCCATCTTTAATTCGTGTGAAAAGTCTAATATATCCTTCTTTTTTGGCCAAGTGGGCTTGGCTACTCCCATTTTCTTTTTCCTCTTAATTTCCCTCAAGCCCACTTCGAAAATACTATTCCAAACATCCTTATTTCTCTGACACTTCACCGAATCTTTCCGGGCTTTTCCTAAGCCTCGGTACTTCAAGAAAAGTTTTGTAAACCCAAATTGGATTTTTCTCTAAATTCTTAATCCTTTAAAATAGCCTAATAGTCTTACCTAAGCGTGAATATTTTTGTACCTTATGAATACGTAGTCTCTCATACGTTTGTTGGCCTCAAAATCGTCTCGGCCGAAATGAGGGCCGAGGGACCTGTGGTTGAATCGTCCTTCTGAAATAGCGCGGGCGTGCCAACTCGCGGCCGAATGGCCAAGCGAGGGTTAGATATGATTTGCGCTTTTGTCTGACTTCTTTCAAATGATTGTAGGCCGAGGAAGGAACCCTCTCGGCCGTTAGGTTCTGATGCCTCTGTTGCAAGGACTTCGGTTAGGCGTCAACCCTGACCGGGATCTTCTATCACGTTCACTTCTTGGGTAAACTCAAACGTCCGGGTGACAAGCGAGAGATCTATCGGGTGAAGATATTCGCAAATCAAGGTGAAGACAAAGGTGAAGTGGACTCGGTTGTCAAAGCGTTGTGAGATGATATGTGTGTGAACAGCGAATCGCATCGATCCAATCCGGACTGGCCGAAAGAGATCAATGGATGATAATTCTACGTTACGAACTACTCCTAAGTGCGCAAAGTAAAGTGCATATAAAGTAAATAAACAAGAAAGTAAAGCGCTTGAATGTAAAGTACTGAATTGAAATAGAAAAACTAGAAATGAAAACAAATTGTGAAAGTTGAATCGAAGGTAAAGTACCTATGAGATAGCAAGAGAAAAGTTTGAGAGTAAAAGTTGTATATTGATTTGTTTGTTGTGTGGTGCAGGACCCTTTACAATGAGTTACAATGTGCTATATATACAAGTCAAAACCCTAGCTAACTTATCCTCCAAGACGTGGAATTGAAGTAGGATTCTCCTTCCTTTTAGGATTGATTCGTCTCATAAAATCCTAACTTGGCTGATATCTGAAATCTTCACAATCGAAATCCATAATTGATTTGAACTCCTTCCTTGCGAGGATTCCTCAGTCGAAATTGTTGCCTAAACTTGGCCGAACACTTTTAATTCTCATTTCGGCCCACATGTGTAATCACCCTTTTGAACTCGGACTAAACCGAACATATGGCTGCATGGCCCAACTAACTAATTTTTGGGTCGTTCGTTCCTAAAACCTCAAATCAAGCTGGGTGACCGACCGACACTTTTCCCTCGGTTGTATGACTTCACGAATTATTTATCTTGAATGGGTGCCAACTCAGTCCCATTTCTTCTCAACATGGTCGTACACGAGAGTAGCTAAATTTAGGTCCAAACATTGCCCCCCCAGTCTCATCTGCATTGGCTCTCAAGCCAAGTGGTTATGAGACTTGAATAAAAATGGAATATCTCAAAAATACCTGGTCGTGATACTTCAATTTGGTTGTGCAACTTGAATCACAAAACTCAGCCTTGACATGCAAAACTTGAAATAAACTTGGCCGATACACCCCAAGTTTGAAAGCACGGTCATATTATCTTGGAGAAGAAAAAACAACCCGACCGAGACTTATTACTCGGTCGAGGTTACTACTCGGCCAGGACTTTATACTCGGTCATGTTCTAAAGTACTCCAAAATTTGGTCGAGGTGTCGTGAATTTATCAATGTGAGAACCAGCCATGCACGTGTATCAAGCCTTCCACAACCTGTGAGCTTGGCTTAGAAAAAAAACAACATGGGAGCTTTGACCGAAGCATTGAGATAGGACGAATGGGCTAAGATGCCTAAATTAACTTGGTCATGGTCAGCCAAACTTAGTTTCAGTCAACCAAAGCAAAGAGCTTGGCCATGCAAAACAATTATGCATAATTATACATATGTGTAACCATGTGCATGCTCACGTGAATTCTGTGCATGAAGCCATGAACACATCTAAGTATAATTATATAATAATAGGATGGTGTGTGCCATTAGACAAACTGAACTTGTGGGGCCGTGCTCTTGTGCAGAACCTTTATTGAAAAAGAAAATGCGATGGCAAAACCATGATTTCTCCTTCATAAATCCCATCCACGTTTTTCGAGTCCAGACTTTTTGAGCTATTCCATAAATTCAAAGCCCCCTCTGGTCTGGGTGTTCAACTCAGATCTACAACTGACTGACGTCGGTAAATTGCGAGTGAAATCGATCTGGGACCGCAGCTGATCAGTTTGACGACGGTGGGTTTCGGGGCGGGTTACCGGTCTGAATCCGGCGCCGGTGGGCTACAAAGTGGGTCGCCGTGGTCTGGTTCGATACCAGCGATTTGCAAGATGGCTGTGGTTTGGGTTCGATTCTTCCAGCAATCTCAAGAGTGCGTCTGATGATGTTGAGCGACTAACCAGGTTGATTAAGCGAGGAAGAGCTATGCTGGACTGAGATTTCTTGGGGAAGTAAGTTGCCTAAATTTTTTCCACTCTTAACTATGTGTGAGTAAGCTGAGAATTAGCATCATTTCGGCCTTATGAGATTTGAAATGCATTCATGTTTCCCTTGCTTCTCGTTTGACAAAATTCTGGGTGAACCATAACTCTTGCTTAATTTGTCTGGATGAAATCTTGGAGATTGACATAAGATGCTTGCACTTGATGAATAATTTGCCCCCTGAAGGTTACGCACTTTGAATCTGGCATTTAATCCAGATTACGGCCCATCCTTGATTAATCAAGAGTTTGAAAAGTCAGAACTCTTTTAATTATGGTGAGCACTTGCTGGTGATTTTCGGAGTTTTGAACATTGTTATTTCAAAAGTTCAATGCTGTGTTGATAAATCACTGAAGGCATGGCCCTTAATTGAACTCACCAAATACCACTTGCGTTATTGCATTGCTTCTGCTTTCCTGTTGACAATCAAAATCTACACCCGCCAGCTTAGTTTTCTGATGATAAGACAGAAGCATAGATCCTTGAGTCTTAATTTGAAATTTGAACTAACTTGTAAATTCTTGGTTTCTGTGTCGAGCATAGATCGAATTCTGTCATGCACTGATTCTGTGATTTATTTGCAGGTTTGAATGAAATCCACTGTTGCTAAACAAAGCTTTTAATGACCGATGATATTTCAGAAACCGAAACGGGGCTAGAGGACAGCGAAGCAACAAAAGCCCAATTGGCTGCAACGAAAGCACAATTAGCAGAATTCTCAACCAAGCTTGAAGCTGCCTTTAATGCTTCTGTGGACAAACTTCAAAGCTCTGTGATATGTCGGTTGGTGAAGAATAAAGAACCGCGAAGAGAGTGTATATTAGGACCACATTACAGTTTGGGTATGCCGTCGGCCATCAACGAGGTTCTAGAAAACTCATTGGTGGACACATCTTGCTTGACCGGCGGAGCTAGCTGGTCTAGCTGGAATACAAACTCCAAACAACCAGGGAGTTGGCCGAAATCTACACCCGAGTGGAAGAAATGGGTACCACGGATGGAGCACTTTTTCGGCCGCTCATGGAAAAAGTTTGGTATTTATGATAGTATTAAAATGTCTGAGCAAGAAATCTACATGGACCAGCCCCTTCTTGCTGCTGCCTTGTGTTTTTGGTCATCTGCTACTAACACCATGAACCTGCCACTTGGGCCAATGAGTCCAACCTTGCTAGATATGGCCGCAATATTTGGTTTTCGGCCGAATGGAGAGGAGATATGTGCCTTAGCTGACCTTCCTTCCTCTTTTCATGCTAGCTTGAAACTCAAAGTGAACAAGGATGACAAGAAGGCCAAACAAAAAGCCGATGCCAAAGCAAGGAAGTTGCTTAACTATAGCACTTTCTACGCCGAACATGCAATTGCCGAAGATGTGTCCACGGTTGAGAGGCACAGCCCGAAACAACATGAGCACGCTGCTTTCCTCCTATATTGGTTATGCAAATATGTGTTTTGCACTAAGTCGAACAAGTGTTTGTTCGAGTTTGCTGGTATTGCGGAGGCCCTTAGCTTGGGTAAACCTTTAGCCCTTGGTCCATTCGTCCTTGCCTATCTTTATCGTACTCTGCGTAATGTGGTGACCAACAATATGACACTGGATGTTGGAGGGCCACTATGGATGTTCCAGGTATGGGTGCAAACTTACTTTCGTCAGGTTCGACCAAGTCATCATTTTAATTCCACTGTGATTCTCGGCCGCCAGATCATCTCTCTTGGTCCTCATGCCCATTCGGTAGTAGAGTGCTTTGCTTTCTTCCTTTCGAAAAAGAGCATGACCAAGGAAGAGTTTGCCATCTGTTATAGCCGAGATTATCCTTCTTGTCTTGCATTAAACATAATGAAGCCATGAGAGAGGTCTTTGGACTTGTCAGTACTTCTACCTTGGGGGAGCATTCTGATTTCTCGAGACATAAACTATGGTCTCAAGGGTACACTGGGTCGGCCAGGGATTGAGGTTTATCTTCCAAACTTCGTTGCGCGTCAACTTGGCTTCATACAAAGTTGTCCAGCCTTCTTTCTAATGTCCCGGAATCGTTTTTCTTCATGGAGAGGTGGGTTTACAGACACTGCGCATTGTTCGGCCGTCACTCTTTATTATCAGACTCAGTTTGGCAAGTTTGAGAGATCTGGCCTGAGCGCCCGCGAACCTGATCATAGAGCAACCCCGACTTTCCCAAGTTTGGTGGTCAACATTTATCAAGAGGAAACTTGGAGAGGACTTGCGGACAATCGAGCGTGTTGCCTTGTATGGATTTCCGGGCTTGGTTGCCAAAAAAGGTGAGTAATCTCAACCAGAAAAATTCCTTTGATCTCAAATACATTTCTAAAGTTATGCTTTGTGTTCTAGGCAATGGCAAGAAGAAAGCACCAGTTGCTAAGTCGAAATCCAAAGAATTGTCTAAGGAAGGTAAATCCCAACTCACTGTCCGACCAATCGCTAATTTCTTTAGTTGCTAAATTTTTGCTATCTTTCAGAGCAAACCTCAAAGAAACGAGGATCAAAGTCGGGAAGAACTTTGCCTACCAAGAAGGTAAAGAAGTCACCTGACGTGGTGGAGAGTTCGGTCACGAATCCGGCCGACATTATGGTTAGTGAAGACATAATTTTCGAGGGTGATATGGATAATAGCCAAAATGCTCTAGCTGAAAATCACATCATGTCTGGAGCTGAGGATGCGGCCGAAACTAGTGATGCCTCAACCAACAATACGGGCTCGGCCGACAGCGAAGGTTCGCTTGATGAAGCACAGTCAGAAAACTTTGAGCATGAGGTAGGTTCTTGATTTAAAGTTGTGTGTTTCTCTCGTTTTGGTTATATGAATTGTGCCTGGCTAAATGACTCTCTTAATCTTGACAGGGAGATGGCCGTATTGATCACTCTTTGCCTCCTCCTGAGAGTTCCATGGTTGAGATTGACATGGATGTAAGCCTCTTGTATTCCCCTGTTGGACGATTTTCTTTCTTGCTTGTCTGTGATTACTGATTCTTCTCTTTTGCAGGACTTGGGTGAGAACCAGCTTCCTAATATCGACCAACAACTCGCAAACTCAGCCAACCTTGCTAAGGATGTGGAAGACATCGGTGTACTTGGCCGAGAGGCATTGCTTAACCACCAAATACATGTCCAGGTAAAATATTTCAATCCGGCTTGGTGTTTATCGCCCTCATACTCTAGAAACAACTTGAACCTTTATTGTTTGTGCAGGTACGAGAATCTCGAAGCGGTTCAACCCTGGAGTTGGCTCTTCTCAACCCAACTGAACAAACTCCCTCTATGTTCGGAATGCTTACCTCTCCTCCTACTGAAGGGATACCTCGAAATGATCAAGCTATCGTTTGAGCCTCATCGTCGGCTGAGCCTGTGGTGAGTGACTCAAAAACTTCAGGTTTAGTTCGCCCTAGCTGAATTAAATCAATCTCGTGTTTTTTCTTTCTAGGAACAAACAACAGGTGATCTTGGTTTGGAGTTACTTCAGTTTCTCAATACGCTAGACAACAACGTGAGCCCGGTAGAGGAAAAGCTTGAGACAAATGAAACCAAGAAGGCACTTGAATCAGTCAGACAGTTTTTGGGTTGTGATACGAGAGCAGTAACCGAGACTAGTTTCCTCACCTTCAAGGAGGTGGTTGAAGTACTTATTTCAGCCAACCACTTATCTCAAGTAGAAGCTTATGAATTTCATGCCCTTTTGTCCCGTGCAAATTTTAGTCTTTCTCCTTGCCTAGAAGCCCAAAAAGAGTTTGAAACCGGCGAGAAGTTGATAAGTGAGTATAAAGACATTCGCCAGTCTACCGATCTTGGCCAACTTCATAAGTTGAAGACTTCTTTGGACGAGGGAAGGCAAAAAGTGCGTGATTTGAAAAAGCAATTAGTCGAAGCTGAAGAGCAAGTCAAAGTCACTTCGGCTGCCATCCGAACCATTGTTCCTCAACAAGATCTAACTAGGTATAGCTTGATTTTATCCTCGGTCAAGTCGTACAACAAGAAGAGAGGCATCTTGAAGAGAAAGGTCGACCAAGGTATGGAGGACTTGGAAAAAGTTAGGGAAGTTCTTCGGTCTCTTCTACCCTCTGACATGTAGTTATAGGGGGATTTGGTATTCATCTCGACTTATATTTTGTACATGGTCCTAGGACCATAACTCAGCCGGTTGCATTAATTTTGTAGAGTCTAACCGACCTTATTTGTAGGACTCACATTCTAATTTGCGTATATGACCGGTTGATCATTCGGCCGCTATTTTGTCAATGGATTCAGCCTCTTTTGACTTCATATATTTCGTCCAACTAGGTCCTAATACTTGTCTTGCACTTTATTTTGAGCTTGGTTAAACCAACATCTTCAGCTTGGCTGACCCTCCTATTTACCTTGGCCGAAATTACCTCAGTTGATTCGGCCGACTTATTTAACTCGGCCAAATGAATTACTTGACTCTGGACAATACAATTTTGGTTGATTCGGCCAACACTTCATGTTTAACTTTGGCCGACAAAATAAAAGTAAATTCCAACAATGTAAATAAAGGGATGTCAAGTCAAGAGACACTTAAACGTTGTTTATGCAAAAACATACAACATAACATAGTCGGCCGAGTTTACAAGCCCAATACTCAGCCGGTATTTCCCTAGATGGTACACTACAGTTCTTGATCCATCATTTCCCAAGTAGTGGGGTAATATTTCTTAAGGAATTGCCCATTGATAGGCATTGCATGCAACTCTCCATCTTGGTCCCTTAATTGATACGCACCTTTTCCTAGCACTTGATCGATGATAAACGGGCCTTCCCACCTTGGCGACCATTTTCCGAAACGTTTATCTTTAGTTCCGATAGGCAAAACAGCTTTCCAAACCAAATCTTCCTCAGCAAATGACTTGGACTTAACTCTCTTGTTGTATGCACGAGGCACAGCCTTTTTTTGTGCTTCCATTCGGTTGTAAGCGTCCATTCGTTCTTGGTCAAGTTCTTCAAGTTCCTGAATCATTGCCTGAGTGTAGTCGTCAGCCACCATTTCATTTTGAGCAGCGAATCTAAGTGATTTCAATTTCATCTCAACAGGTAACATAGCATCGTGCCCATAAGTTAGCGCAAAAGGCGTTGTCCCTGTGGCTGTACGTTTGGACGTCCGAAAGGCCCACAATGTTTCGGACAGTAGATTGTGCCAATCCCTGGGATTATCTTAAACCATCTTCTTGAGTATATTTATAATGCCTTTATTGCTGGCTTCGGCCTGACCATTTGCTTGGGCATAGTAAGGTGTCGAGTGAGTTAACTTGATGCCTAGACTATCTGTGAGTTCATGCATTGCTTCGGCTATGAAAACAGAACCCTTGTCGGCCGTTATGGTTTCAAGTATCCCAAACCTGTGTACAATGTTTTCCTCCACAAACTTGATCATTGTCTGACTTGAAATAGTAACGTATGGTTTGGCCTCTACCCATTTAGTGAAATAATCAGTGGCAACCAAAATCCATACATGTTGTTTTGATGATGGTGGTCTAATACTCCCTATAATGTCCATGGCCCAACCTCGAAACGGCCATGGCTTAACAATTGGATGGAGGACGTCGGCCGGAACTCTTTGGACAGGTGCATGAATTTGACATTTCTTGCAGTCTTTGCGAATTCAATGCAATCCTTTAGAATTGTTGGCCAGTAGAAATCGTGTCTTCGAATTAACCACCTCATTTTGATTCCGGCCTGGTGTGCACCACATATCCCCTCATGGATATCTCTCATGACTTCCAAAGTTTCTTGCCCCCCTATACAAAGAAGGAGTAGATCATCGGAGCTTTTGCGGTAGACTGCTTCTTTGTATATAACGAAATGTCCAGCCAAGTATCGCGTCTTCCGATCATGATTACCTTGAGGATTTTTGTGGAACTTGATGATGGGGAGTCTCCAATCATTCGGTTCGATGTCAAAAACAAAAACATTCTCTGAGACCCCTCTTTCTTCTAAAGCCGGGAAGGTACGTTTGGCAATCTTGATGACTCGGGAGTCGTCTCCTTCGGGAATTCGTAACCCTGAGGCTAATTGGGCCATCTCATTGGCCTCCATGTTCTGTTCCCTTGGGAGGTGGGCGAAAGAAATTCTGTCGAACGTGTTAGCGAGTTGGTCAGCTAAAGCGTGATAAAATAAAAGTCCCCAACTTGTGCATTTGAATTCCTTATTCATTTGGTTTATGACCAGTTGAGAGTCTCCAAACACCAGAACTCGTCGTGCTCCCATCTCTTGTAGAATCTCCAACCCAACAATAAGAGCCTCATATTCTGCCTGATTGTTCGTGCATGTAAAGTCTAATTGGAAAGCAAACTGGAACTTTTGTCCTTCAGGCATTTCAACAACAACACCAGCTCCTGCTGAAAACTCAGTACTTGAACCGTCAAAATACATGGTCCAATAGTTGTTGGTCATAGACGCCACGTATACGACCCCAATATCAACCTCCTCGGCTCCTTCAAACTCGGTCGAAGGGTGATGAGCTAGGAAATCTGCCAATGCTTGGCCCTTGACCGACTTTTGAGACACATATTGAAACGTGAACTCAGACAACGCCATGGTCCATTTTCCAATTCGGCCTCGTATGATAGGCCGAGTCAGCATGTATTTTACTAAATCAGTTTTAGAGATGACTTGGACGACCGAGGGTAACATGTAGTGCCGGAGCCTGATTGCTGAAAAGAATAATGCAAGACAAAGCCTCTCAATAGGCGTGTACCGAGTTTCCAAATCAGTGAGAATCCGGCTCAAGTAATGTACAGCACATTCCTTGCCATTATCATTGTCTTGCGCTAGTAGGCTTCCTATTGAGTTAACCGATGCCGATATGTATAACTTTAAAGGCCTTCCACGTACTGGTGGTACTAAGACGGGTGGGTTTGATAAGTATTGTTTGAGTTGGTCGAATGCCGCTTGGTGCTCTGTTCTCCAAACAAACTCACCCTCGGCCCTGATTTTCAAAAGTGAAGAAAATGGTTGAATCTTGCCGGCCGAGTTAGAGATGAAACGCCTTAGAAAATTTACCTTCCCCAGGAATGATTGAAGTTCCTTCTTTGTGCTCGGAGCAGGTGCCTCCATAATCGCCTTAGCTTTGTTTTTGTCGATTTCAATTCCTTTTTTATAAACTACAAAACCAAGGAACATACTGGTTGATACTCCAAAAAGGCATTTGTCGGGGTTCATTTTTAGTTTGTGAGCTCGCATTCGTACGAATGTCAGTCGAAGGTCGGTCAAATGATTTTGTTTCTTGGCCGACTTTACCACAATGTCATCAATGTATACTTCGACCGTGTGGCCAATAAGGTCATGAAAGATCATATTCATGGCCCTTTGATAGGTTGCTCTGGCGTTTTTAAGCCCAAATGGCATAACGAGCCACTCAAATGTTCCTATTGCGCCTGGGCATCTGAACGCCATTTTGTGAACATCTTCCCCGGCTATAAAGATTTGGTTGTATCCAGCATGCCCGTCCATGAAAGAAAGGATTTCATGTTTGGCCGCACCATCCACAAGCAAGTCGGCCACGGGCATTGGGTATTCATCCTTGGGTGTGGCCAAGTTTAGATTTCGAAAATCAACACATATGCGCATTTTGCCATTCTTTTTCCTTACTGGAATAATATTAGATAACCATTCAACATACCTGGCCGTTCGAATAAAACCGGCCTTTAATAAACGTTCCATTTCCTCTTTAATTTCAGGCAAAACCTCGGCGGCACATCGCCGAGGAGGTTGCTTATAAGGTTTACAATTGGGATTGATAGGCAATCTGTGTTCCACTATGCTTCTATCTAAACCTGGCATTTCATGATAACTCCAGGCAAAACAATCTTGAAACTCAGTCAGCAAAGCCTTCAAATCTTCCTTCATCTTGGGTGGCAGGAGCTTGCTGATCCGGACTATCCGAGGCTCCTCGGTGGTCCCTAAATTTAGTTCTTCTAGTGGGTCTTGAGTTTCAGTAAGGTCGTCTTCCAACTCGGCCGGTGCAGGGCCGATGCCTTCTAGCTTCAACTCATCCTCTGGTGCTCCTTCTGAGATAAATTCTATCAAATTCATGGCCGAATCATTCTGAAGAGAGTTTTCGGCCCAATGAGCCAACAATTTCCTCATTGTTGATTTAACTGCGGCCGATAGTGTCTCACTCTCTAGGCCACTATCCATGGATTATGGGATCAAACAGGTCCGCCAATGTTGGTCGCTCCGAGTCCTCGTGGACTTTCTCGGCGCCTAGGGCCAGTGCTCTTCGCATTGTTATCCTTGTAATTCAGCCAGTACCATCTTCCCTCTGAATTTCTGAGCACCCAATTTCTTCCTCGTAGTATTGGGCGTCAATTGCGTTGGCCGAAGCTTTCAATGGTTGAGAATCAGCTTCCACTACTTCCACAGTGTCCCCATTCCAGAATACCAAAAGCTGATGCATGGATGAAGGGATGCACATACTCTGATGTATCCAATCTCTTCCTAGAATAACATTATAGCAAGGCTTGGAATCTATGACGAAGAAACCGGTCATCATGCTCTTGTTACCCACTGTGACTTCCAAAGGTAGAATTCCCTTGGTTTGCTTCTTACCCCCGGAGAAATCTCGGATGGCGATCTCGGAGGATACAATATCTTTGTCAGTCTTTTTTAACTTCTCGGCAACCGAAATAGGAATAACATTTACGGCTGCTCCACCATCTACCAATACTCTTGATATCGGATATCCCTCAAAATGAGCCGTGATATACAACGGCTTGATATGCTTGGACATTGCTGGTGTTGGCTTAGGAAAGTAGGCTTTGGCCAAGTCTTGGACTGGAGCTAGGCATTCACTTTCTTCTCAGACATCTCCCTCCATCCCGTCCAACTGTCCTGGCTGAGCCTGAAACTCAAGCGGAAGCACATACACCATATCAATGGCGGTATCTTCTTTATTTTCGTTTTGAGCCGACCGTACGACCTCGACCTCGTTCCCATTCCACAAAACAAGAAGTTGATGTACTGAAGACGGGATACAAGCATTTTGGTGGATCCAATCACGACCCAGTTTGGCAGTGCATGAGTTGTCTGTGGGGATGACAAAGAAACAAGTTGTCGAGCTTTTCTTTCCTACAATTACCGTCAATGGCAATGCTCCTCTGACTTCAGCCTCTTCCCTTGTATAATCATAAATAGAAATATCAGTTGGAACAAAGCCATACTTGGCAGGGTGGAGTTGACATATAATGGAACAAGGAAGGATGTTGACAGCTGATCCCCCATCCACTAAAACCCTCGAAAATCGGTATCCACCTATATAAGCATCAATGAGGATGGGATCTTTGACTTGGGTCATGGAATCACTCGGCCGAGAAAAATATATTCCGGCCGAATCTCTTCCTTTCTGCACCTGGTCGGAAGCATTTTTCGTTGATGACCGAACGCTAATCATATTCACATCCTGAGATGTTGGGACAATAGCTTCCTCGGCCTCCCTGGCCGAAGGTTGGATAATTGTCTCGGTCAAAGTGTTCATGGTGGTATCAGCCTGTGGATTGGAGGTTGGGACGTCAGGAACCTGATCGACATCATCGTAGTCAACCTGTTCCTCATAATCCCCTATGTCATCATAATCCCCCATATCTTCATCAAATAGGTCATCATTGTCCTCCAATAGGCCCTCATCGCCCTCTAATATGCCCCTATCACCCTGGCCATCGACTTCCAAATCCAGGTCATCGAAATGCTGGTCTTGTGTATCAGTTGTGTCAGTGTCCTCTAACCATTTGGCCAGGTCTTGGTTTGCTTGAGCTTGTTGACGATTTTCTTCTTCTCGGACATGGTGGTCGAAGCGCTTCATCAGCTCTCTTTCCTGAGTGGTCATCCCATACATCTCGACCGCAGATTGGATCTTATGGAACTTCTTCAAATACTTCAAATCTCTGTCCGAGATCGGGATTTCCTCATCACCAACTTTAAGCTCTATGCCTTCTTGGACAGCCTGGTAAGCAATTTTTAAACCAAGGCTAGAATCCAAGTCCAACAAAAGGGTTGCTGACTTTGGGCATTCAGCGATCATATGTAACGTATCCATCTCCTTGTTGGTTGGTCCGTACAATGCAAGAGCAGAATTCTTTCGGTGATACTCTTTCATTCTCCTAAGTCCCTTAGCTGAAAAGGGCGGGTTCAAGTCCTTGTAAAGTTTTACGAAAGGCTCTTCATCGCCATTCGACTCAGAAATTTCTTCTTCCTCTTCACCCGATGCCGGTGTACCTGATGAAGACGTGGGTGAACGTGGGGCGTGAAGAATTTCCCATCTTTCTCTATCCAACTTCTCCATGCGTTCCTCAAATATGAACGCCAGTCTTTGTTCCTCAATTGTTAGGCCGAACAATTCTTCGGCCGAGTGCACACTAAAGTATTCTCACAAATACTGTAGGTCGTCTTTCCAAATAGGAAGAGAATTATAATCAGCCTTTATTTCCTGATCTTCCAAATAAGCTTGATACTTGGCTCTCACGCCTCTTCTCACATCAGGCGCCCAGAGTTCTTCGAATCTGTTGCAATCCCTATGCACTAAATTAAAAAGCTTGTTTTCCTCCTTAGTCAAACCATACCAATCGATGGCCGAATGCAAAAGATGGTAGTTTCGCATAGTTACGAGTCCTTCGGCCGTAAAGGGTGGATCTCGACTCCTATCCACTACAATCAACGGTTTTGGGCAAGGGGCCTCTCTGAAGTGAACCTTCAATACCCCTTTCCTGCTTGAGTCGATTTCCATGTCTTTAGTATCCCGAGTCAATTTATCCACAGGAGGATCGTTACTATTTCTCTCGTATGTTCTAATCCTTCTCGGTGCCGTTTCATATCCGGATCTTTTAATGGATCGTGGAGGTGAAGTTCTGGTTGTCTTGCTCAGTCGGGCTTTCTTAGCCTCAGCAACTTGCCTTTGCTGTCTTCTCAACTGTGTTTTCGTCATGAGGGAATCGGTTGGTCCCTTGAAACACGGCCGTACCAACGGTTGTCAGAAACCAAAGGAGGCTTGAAAGTCTTTAGTGGCCGGGAATTTCCATCACGGTTATAGCTATCACGACTACAACCCTCGTCTCTAGGATATCTCCTTTTGTCCCTCTCGTTTCGGCCGTAATATTCTTCATCATAAAATGGCCGATCAAAGTTTAGGCGCCGCCTAACTGGCTCCCTTTCTGAAAATCTCCTATCCGATTTATCAAGACGATGGAACACACCCTTTGGACTGTGCGGACCATACTTGTCCGATGCATCTGGGGTCAATGGTCGCTTTGTAGTAACCTGAGACCTGAATCTCTGTTTGTCCGCCTCGGCCGAGATAATTCTTTTGTCCCGTGGTTCTAATCTAGAATGAACCTTTTCGTGTGTATCCCCTATTTTGGTTCCTATTGGTGCACTCTCAGCCTTTTGAGCTGAATTAGAAGTTTTAACAACCTGCTCTGGCCTCTGGAGTTTTAAGACCCCTTCAAGCATGACTTCTTCCTGGCACCGAGTGCATAAAACAGCTACCTTTGGTGGCTCAAGCTTGATTTTCCCAATAGTGAGTCCTTCGGCCGTTGGCTGGGCCGATGATTTGAGCTTACCAGTAGTCTTGCTAGCATCTGCTGTTTTGCTTGGAGCATCCCCATCCTTGGGGACTCTGACAAACACCATGTTCACTTGAGCTTCAGGAAATGGGTTGGTGTCAACCTTCATTGCTGGCTTACTTTCAGGGAACTTGAGAGTTCCTGCGTCAATGAGATCCTGTATCATATCACGAAAAATAACACAATTGTTAGTTGCATGCTTCCATGAATTATGATACTTGCAAAAAGTCTTCCCCTTGATTTCTTCGGCCTTGGGGAGTATATGGCCGAAAGAAAGTTGAATCATCTTCTCAGCCAAGAGTTGATCAAAAATCAAATCGGCCTTAGCTATATTGAAAGTGCAAGTGTGTGCATTAGTTTTTATCGTGTTTGTGCTTTGGGTTGGTGTTGGTTTGGTTTGCTTCGGGTCAACCCGTTCCAAAGCTTTGCACACACGGGGTTGCTTAACCACCATTTCGGCCGAATCCACTTCAACCGAGTCTTCGTTTAAATCCACTCCAAACCTGTCGACCGCATTAACGGCCTGATTATTGTAATACGTACCCTTTGATGCTGCCCGCTTTTGAGCTTCATCCCTTAAGATGGCATCATACCGGTCGATTCTTGTCTCGAGCTCGAATAGATCATTGAAGGTAACGCCTTCAAAATGTTCTTTGAATTTGAAGCTCAGACCAGCTACCGCCATATCTATGATTTCTGATTCAGGCAGTCTTACTCGGCATCGTGCTCTAGCTAATTTGAAGCGGCTTAAGTATTCTTGTGCAGTCTCATGACTCATCTGCGACGTCTTAGCTAGGTCAGCCAACCTAATCTCTTTTTGCGCTCGATAATATTAGTCATGGAAAGCTCGTTCCATTTCCCTCCAATTATTGACTGAGTTGGGTGGGAGATTGATGAACCAAGTGAAGGCTGGTCCCGTGAGGGAGTGGACGAATAGCCTTAGGTTGTTATTGTCAGAGCTGGCCTCTCCATACTGGGCCGTGAATCGGCCAATGTGTTCTACAGTGGATTGATATGCATCTTCAGAGAACAATGTGAATGAGGGAATGCGATATCCTGCTGGGTACGGGATGGTATCAATATATGCAGGATATGGTTTAGCATAACTTGGTCTCTCCACCCGTCTTGGTAAGACTCCCATAAGATCTTCAACTAAATTTTGAAACTCATTGAGGCGAACCGGTCGGTCTTGACCTCCTCCTTGATGATTGTTCTGCTGATGGTTTTGAGCCACATTGTTGTTTACCTGGTTCGGCTGAGGGATAAATCCTTGGCCGAATCCCATTTCGGGTGGCATGCCATAAGGCGGATACGGCATCCTTGGCTGCTGTTGCATATTTGGCATCCTTGGCTGCTGTTGCATATTCATTTGGTTTGCCATGTTGACTTGGTTGGGTTGGATTTGAGCCTGCATGCTATGCTGGTGTCCCACGATTTCGTGCGCTCCATTATTCCCATTAGCCAACAATTGTTCGTAGATGAGGAGCATGGTGTTATTGAGATTTCCCATTTGGGTACTAGTGTTATTGTTGATGCTTGCTGCTAAATCTCGACCCAAACCATCTACTGAGAGCCTTAACTCATGGACAGTCCTCCTAGACTCGTCGGCCATCATTCGAGCTATCTCCTCGGCCGAAGGGTTGAAATTTGGATAAATCCCCCATTGGTTTTGTCCAGACTGTGATATGTTTTGATGCGAAAGAACCATTTGTCCGGAAGGCATTCCAAATGGTGTCACAGACGTAGATTCGGTCTAAATGCTTGGTACGATCATGGCCATACTTGGCATTCCTATGGTTGAGGTGTTGATAGCCCCTAGGACGGCCTGGGTTGCGGCCGTAGTTCCCTGACCAGTCGTGACCGTAGACGTGACCGGAGTTGAGGTACGTGATGGTGTTACACTACCTGACGTCCCTGATCCACTACTCATGGCTGAAGTTGTTCTTGTATACTTTCGCTTCGGACACTCGACCGAGGTATGGCCGACTTCGTTGCACTTAAGACAAGTATTTCCCCGGTATACTGAGTATGGATTGGGGTGCATCCAAAAATGACGCCTTAGTGTTTTGTGTCCCACTGGGCGTGCCAAAAGATGTTTGCCTCAAAATCGTCTCGGCCGAAATGAGGGCCGAGGGACCTGTGGTTGAATTGTCCTTCTGAAATAGCGCGGGCGTGCCAACTCGCGGCCGAATGGCCAAGCGAGGTTTAGATATGATTTGCGCTTGTGTCTGACTTCTTTCAAATGATTGTAGGCCGAGGAAGGAACCCTCTCGGCCGTTAGGTTCTGATGCCTCTGTTGCAAGGACTTCGGTTAGGCGTCAACCCTGACCGGGATCTTCTATCACGTTCACTTCTTGGGTAAACTCAAACGTCCGGGTGACAAGCGAGAGATCTATCGGGTGAAGATATTCGCAAATCACGGTGAAGACAAAGGTGAAGTGGACTCGGTTGTCAAAGCGTTGTGAGATGATATGTGTGTGAACAGCGAATCGCATCGATCCAATCCGGACTGGCCGAAAGAGATCAATGGATGATAATTCTACGTTACGAACTACTCCTAAGTGCGCAAAGTAAAGTGCATATAAAGTAAATAAACAAGAAAGTAAAGCGCTTGGATGTAAAGTACTGAATTGAAATAGAAAAACTAGAAATGAAATCAAATTGTGAAAGTTGAATCGAAGGTAAAGTACCTATGAGATAGCAAGAGAAAAGTTTGAGAGTAAAAGTTGTATATTGATTTGTTTGTTGTGTGGTGCAGGACCCTTTACAATGAGTTACAATGTCCTCCAAGACGTGGAATTGAAGTAGGATTCTCCTTCCTTTTAGGATTGATTCGTCTCATAAAATCCTAACTTGGCTGATATCTGAAATCTTCACAATCGAAATCCATAATTGATTTGAACTCCTTCCTTGCGAGGATTCCTCAGTCGAAATTGTTGCCTAAACTTGGCCGAACACTTTTAATTCTTATTTCGGCCCACATGTGTAATCACCCTTTTGAACTCGGACTAAACCGAACATATGGCTGCATGGCCCAACTAACTAATTTTTGGGTCGTCCGTTCCTAAAACCTCAAATCAAGCTGGGTGACCGACTGACACTTTTCCCTCGGTTGTATGACTTCACGAATTATTTATCTTGAATGGGTGCCAACTCAGTCCCATTTCTTCTCAACATGGTCGTACACGAGAGTAGCTAAATTCAGGTCCAAACAACGTTATACGACAAAATAAAATAAACAATAAAAAGTACCGGGGGGGTCTACACATGGAATCCACTTTGATTGAATCCGACTGTTGTTTCACGGTTTCAGCCTGTGTAATGCATTATGGTAATCAACATTCAAATCAGAATAGGGCAGCCTATCTGGACTGTTCCTGCATTAGAATCTGACCTCTAGCTTGTCATTCCCATGCATTACCATGTAATATCATGTGCATACAATTTACTTTGGTCTATTTTGATGTGCATTAGCGGAAGCAAATTTCACTGAGATGTATTCTTTTAGAGTGGTTCAAAGCAACAACTTGAAAATGAAGTTGCTCTTTTAACTTCAAGTTTCAAATTGTTAGAATCAAGATTTTTATGAGTATTCCTTCCTTCAAGATATTCCAATTTAGGGTTTTCTCTTTGTTTTAAAAATTGCAGTAGTAAGCATACTAGGGTTGACATTTCTAGACATTTGGTTTTTCCTCCCCTTCTTTTCTGTGCCATTTGTTTTCATTCGTGAACTAAAGGACAAACATTCTCATGTTAATCTTTTTCACTATTTTAATTTTCAAACCTAAGAATTTATTATATAACTGATATACTTGCAAGCAGTGAAGAATATGTTGCATTCTTTGAATCTGGTGATAAGAGAGACATCGCTGTCTGTCAGGAAATCTGACGCAGTCGGAAGTAACCTAGGTTTACAAGCAATAAACTCTAAAAAGATAATTCTGGAATCCACCAGAGAATTTGAGAAAGAACTCTCATTTTTATTAAATTTGATATGATAAACTGATTATAGTACAAAGCATAATGGTGCTTATATAGGCATCAAAAACCCTAAATTATAATCTATCAAGAAATCCTAAAGAATCCAAATTAAAAAAGAAACTAAAAACCTAAAATATAAAGAATCCTAAAACAAATGTAAGACAAGCCTACAAATATTAAATCCCGAATCGGATAATTAAAACGATATATTTTGGCCTAAATCTGTAAGGACTTACTAAAGTGAGTCTTGAAGATCTCGTCGTTCCCATTCTGGAAAGGTATCATGCGTCTCAAAGAGACATTCTGGCCAAAAGTTGATCAAATCTGATTCACAATCAAAACCTGACTTTTTGCATGAGTAACCCGAAAAGTCCAAAACCAAATCTTCTTGAATATTCCAGCGGCTAGTAACCTCATTACACGTGAGTTACCTAGTTTCCAATCACTCTTCTTGATTCTACGCCGCTTCTTTGCTTTTATGAGTTTCTGGCTAAATCAGGCTCATTCTCATCCTACATCATTCTCCTCCATTATGAAAGAACTCTCCCTCGAGTTCCTCTTGAATAAGGGACAAGAATAGGTAGACAAAAGACCTGAGAAAAAATTAGACAATTGAACCTGTGGATTATTCGCCGGATCTTCTGCATATTCTAATGGCACAATCATGAACTCAACACCATAGATGAGTCTATCATATGCATTTTGGCTTTCATAGGCAACCTTAGTAGATTCTTCTTGGCTCTCAAGGTTGCATTCTTGAATGACATCGGGTTCTGAATGATTTATTTCAGGATCCAAGACTTCATCATTACAAATAACCATGTCTTCATGAGCAATTTCATCTTTAATGTCTTCTTGATCATCATGGATGATTTCTTGTGGAGCTTCTTCCATTAGAAATTTTTTTGGCTTTTCTTCAAATAAACTATTAATCTCAACGGGCAAAGAAAACTTTTTGGACTTTAACTTCATCTCAAAAACCGTAAGAGGATAATTCTTGATCGAAAAATCTCTAGGTAGAAATTTTTCGCTAAGAAGACCTTTCATCTTGCTCCATGTCCGAACACGCTCTTTTCCTTGCCTCTGACGAGAGCTCTGCAACTGATCCCACCAATAAGCAGCATCTTTCTTCAGCTTCTGAGAAACCATCTTAGCTTGCTTGTGTTCTGGAACCTCCATGATCTCAAAGAATCTATCCACTTTAACCTGCCAATCCAGAAAATCCTTCATGCTTATGTGACCAGCAAAGTAAGGAATATCAGCCTTGGTTATAAGAACCTCGGAATCATAATTTATATCACCTCCACCACCATGTGGAGCTCTAGCACATTGTCCTTCTCCGCCTAGCGTCTGTCACAGTTGTTGTTGTTGTTCGTTCCTTCCAACAACCCACGAAATTATGTCATTTGAGCGTTCATGGCTTCCATTCGAGCATTTACGGCAGCGGTCATGTGAGCAATCATCTGAGCGGTAAGGGCATCCAAATCCGCTCTTGTGACGTCACCCATTGCTACTAAGGTAAATAGGAGAGACAGGGAAGACCTGCTTTGATACCACCTGACGCAGTCGGAAGTAACCTAGGTTTACAAGCAATAAACCCTAAAAAGATAATTCTGGAATCCACCAGAGAATTTGAGAAAAAACTCTCATTTTTATTAAATTTGATATGATAAAATGATTCTAGTACAAAGCATAATGGTGCTTATATAGCCATCCAAAACCCTAAATCATAATCTATCAAGAAATCCTAACAAATCCAAATTAAAAAGGAAACTAAAAACCTAAAATAAAAAGAATCCTAAAACAAATGTAAGACAAGCCTACAAATATTAAATCCCGAATCCGATAATTAAAATGATATATTTTGGCCTAAATCTGTAAGGGCTCACTAAAGTGAGTCTTGAAGATCTCGCTGTTCCCTGATAGGAGCATAATTATGCGATGTTAATAGCGTTAATCACTATACTTTCTTTGTTAGTTTAGTGTATAATCTAGTTATTTACGTTGTTTATTCGTTTTATAGGTATTTTGAGCAAAGAAGGAGAAAAGAAGTAAAAGAGGGATTCACTACTACAGAAAACACATTTGGGGACACCCACTAATTTTTTCGATGACGTTTTTTGAAACTCAATGTCCTTGTATACATGTTAGGACGTCAACTTCAAAAGCAAAAAACACGGAGAAGCTGCTCCAAGGCTAGCGCGTCTAACACGTCCTCGAGGTATGGGGTTCGACTCACACAATACCCAAAAAACAAAATAATAGAAAAGTCCCTATGCTGGGCATTCATTCACTGGACGCGCGTTCTATGTTCATTTTTCCCCAAATTGCTTTAGCCATTCTCGTCTTCCATCTCAGATGCAAACCCTTCAATTTCACTTTCATTATCAGATTTTCCAGTCAAATGGAAATAGGTCACCCTATCAATCAACACTTCCCTCCTCGCTCACCTCGGTGCATCCAACATCACTGTTCTCTCATCACCCAGAAAACCCTAATCTTCTTCCGCGCCATCCAAATCAAGACAGAAAATAGCTGAGGAGTGGAATCCTTAGTCAATCAAAGTTGAAAGTTCAGGCTGGGTTTATGTTTTGTATTAGTGTTAGTGATTTTAGTGTGCACGTTCTTGCTGATAATTTCAGTTTTCTTGTATAAAATCTTGAGTCTTTACACTTATCAGTTGTATTTGTATTGGCAGGTGCAGAATTGAAAAAAGAAGAAAAGAAGGATATTCATTGCCACCAAACCCTCCATATAGTAGATTGGCTGGGTCATATCTGGCACTTACAAGCGAGGTATCTATAGTATGTTCTTGCTTATATGTAACCTGTAATCTAATGACTATGATTATTGGGAAGCACTTAGTTTTGTTTGTTTTTAGATTTTGCGGGGGAATGGATGCTAAGGGTTACAATATTTTCTTTTCAATTACAAATGCATTAGATTTTCCTATTATTTGTTCTTGTTCGTGATTGTCTTTGCTAGAATGATGTGAGATCAATATATTTCTAAGCCACAGCATAAAAGAACGTAGCTATAATCTCTACCTAATTTCATATTTCTTGCAGCTTTTTTGTAGGTTGGGAATTGCAGCATTTTTATATCACTAGAGTGTTATATTATATCACTATGAATATCCTTGTTTGAATCTTATAGACTATGAAAGCATTACCCGTCCATTGTAAACTTATGAAGCATGACATACTTGAGCTCCGTCTTGCATTAGTGCTTCTTTTTGCTCATTTCTAGCCCCATTACTATTCTTATAAATGTCTTAATGTAAAAAAATTGACACTTCCTTACTGATACATGAACTAAAAGTCTGGCTAAAAGTATGTAAGACTTTTTGCTATTCAATTTTCCATCTTTCTCTATTTGCTTATTTTTGTTTCTTCCCATTTTTCTCTCAGCTTTCCCTGCCCTTGGTATCAGAAGGTGCCTCTTTCCCCTGCACTCAGCCTACAATATTTCAGAGGTTGCAAATTTCAAGCGTGAGATCATACATGCATCCTCACCTGGAATCATGGTGTACATTTATTTTCTTGTTCTTTCGGTGGTAAAGTGTAGACGACAATTACCAAAATTATTTTGTAGGTATATCTTCGGTGCTCTTATCATCGCTAAATTATTGTCTGTCCCCATTGTGATGTCTTACCATACTCATGTTTTCATGTGATGATCTACTTCAAGTTTTCAGCATATAATGTGTCAGATATGGTGTTGGATTCATATATAACTGCTTGTCAGAAAATAAAATATCATTTTTGAAGGCTGAACATTGTTTTATTTTGGTATGCAGATATATACCAAGATACACCTTCAGTTGGTTAGTGAAAGCCATGTGGGATCAAAGTTTCTAGTTAGCATATTTCATCTGCTATAGTTTCATTCTAATTGTTCAACTTTCATTTTGCAGCCTCTAATCACCCTATTTTTGACTTCGTATTCATATGTTTCTCCAATATCACTATAAGTAAGAAACTTCATATTTGTTTTCAATTTGACTTGCATCTATTTTTCTTAGTTACTTCATTTCATAAATATTGTCTAACTTTTTCATCCACTAGTTTCTTTGCAACTTGCAATCTTAATTTCCTTTAATATGAGTCACTTCAAAATTTAGTGTTGTAATGCACATTCCTCATTGGTTGTAAAAGGCCAGAAGTTGCCATCTTGATGGCGGTTTATGAGTACTTGTTGTTTCATGGAGTTATATTTGGCTATTGGTGGTCAGCAGATCTTTAAGATTATGGTCTTGGTGTCTTCATTGCTTCATTGTGTAATAACGTACATTTCTCATTGGTTGTAGTTATATTGCAGTGGAGATATGTAGGCTGCTATTGATAGTGTATTAAAGGCCTCTCAAAGTAAGTTGTTTCCATTTTTTTTCTCTTTCTTTTTTTTGGTATTGTAGCAGATCTGGCATGCATTATTAACATGGTACTATGATGCATAATACGCCTGTCTCAAATAATGGTTTCATTTGAATATTGAAATACTTGGCTTTTGGCATTTGTATCAGGTAGTGAATGAAGGTAGTGGAGATCAGCCCCAGTATTGCATGTCTCCTGTCATATGAGATAAATAGGTTATGAACTTGTAATTATGAATTGTTTAGTAGATTGTACTTGTAGCTTAGAATACAATTATGTGTAATAATAAGTGTCTTCTTTTATGTCCAAGGACATCCGTTTTGGATTTAATGATTCTTTGTAAATGTCCTCTTTTCTTTTTAAGGACACTTTTTATTGATACAAGAACTTTTTTTTTTTGTGTCCTATGATAGATACAATGACGTTTTCTTTTAGATTTAAGGACACTTTTTAAGTGTCGTAATAAACATTTGATGACATTTTTAGGAGATTTAAGGACACTTTTTTAGTGTCCTATTATACATTAGAAGACGTTTTTTATTAGATTAGAGGACATTTTTCAAGCGTCCTTGTAGATATTAGAGGACGTTTTTCCAACGTCCTTGTAAGTGACTTACAATGACTCCTTGATAGATGACGTTTTTTTAGCGTGTCATCTAAAGTTTTTGATGACGTTTTTCGAATGTCTTTAAAGCCATTTTTTGTAGTAGTGATTGAAAGGCGAAATCAACAAATCTGCCTGTGCAGATCAGTCAACTTCGACAGATCACTGAGACCAGCTCACAACGATCCAGAGGATGATCTTTATATTGATGGAAAGCCTTGGATATCTTTACAGCTCATCAATATCATTTTTCTAGAAGAAGTTATGCCGATTTAGTACAAGAAAGTCAGGCTGCATGTGAATCTAAGGTTGGACGAAAATTTATGTTTCGAAGCCCAAATTACACCGAGAAGCCCAAGGACGAGTTTGTGCTTCATATTTCAGCTTAATATGGACAAATGACGTGATGTGAATGGTTGGAATAAGTCATCAAGTTCAAGAGCCAATAACACGTGAACCCTAATTCTTTTAGGTTTTGGATTTCCTACACAACAAGAAAGATGAAGGCAACCTCTAAGCATATAAAAGAAGATCAATCTGCAGCAGCTCTCTCTCTCTCTCTTCCTCCCCTTCTTTAGTTAGTTTTGTTTCTTCTATGTTTAACTAGGTTTTTTATTAGTTAGGGGGCTGCTTGAAGCCCCTAGAAATGAACTACAAGATGATTTGACTTTTGATTTTATTTTCTTTTAATTCAAGATGAGACTCTTGTTTATTACTTTTCCATTGATGAATGCTTGCTTGTATGCTTTGAGTGCACGCTTAGTATGCATGTTAGGATTCTACCGCTTTGATTGTTTGATGCCTGTGTCAATAGTTGGACTCCTCAAACCTTCTAGAGAAGCAATTGTTAGTTTTCACTATCAAGTAAACTAAGTCCTAGGTTTAGCAAGGCGCCAAGTTATTTGCGATGTCTTGTGATGTCTCAAACTCTTTTAGACCTTAATGATCTCTTCTTGTTAAATCTAATAAGCGTACCTTTAGGTTGCATGTTAGGGAATAGTCTAGGTGTAGAGCACTTCCTGCCTAGCGTACAAAGTAAGAAAGGGTAATAGGTTGTGTTCAAGCGTACCGAGCCAACCTGAGCAGCTTCATCTAGATTAATTAAATTAGGATTGAACAAATTATCTTGTGTGTGATTTTTCATTCCCATTATAGAAAGGTATCATGCGTCTCAAACGGACATTCTGGCCAAAAGTTGATCAAATCTGATTCACGTACAATCAAAACCTGACTTTTTGCATGAGTAACCCGAAAAGTCCAAAACCAATCTTCTTGAATATTCCAAAGGCTAGTAACCTCATTACGCGTGAGTTACCTATTTTCCAATCACTCTTCTTGATTCTACGCCGCTTATTTGCTTTTATGGTTTTCTGGCTAAATCGGGCCCATTCTCGTCCTACATCAGATCTATAATGAGGCTGCTTCTTAGATGCCAATATGTGGGATGCGTGAAAAACTGTATTTTATTCACATTTGGAAATACAAGAATACATCTAATTAATCTGAACCAGTCTAAGAATTTAACAAAGTTTTTCATGAAAGAAAATAACAAGCACAAAATAATACTGATCAAAAGAACCTAAAGGCCTTTCATTAGTTGCTTCATGCTATTATGGACAGATGGAATCAACAAAGTCATGGTGCTGCAAAGATTGGCTACATGATGATGAACAATAATGGTATTCAATTATATCTGTTTTTCTTCATTGTTGATTACCAGTGATCCCAGTACTGTTGCAGGAGAATATTGGTTGCAGTCAGCTACGCTCTGCAAATCAAGTTAGTCATTGGTTGATGTGATCCAGTATTAATATTTGGTTTCACTTTGATATTTAATATTATGTTTCTGGGTGATTGTTGTTTCCGTTTGCAGTGGGAACTCTAAACTTTCCACTTGGAATGGTTACAAATTCCGGCCAAGTTAAGTACATGCTGATCTAACTAAATTTGAGACGACTGCAAATAAGATAAAAGCAAACATATGTGCTATTTCCCTTGGTTATACTTGTGCCTATGCACTTTGCCAATACATTTATGCCTAAGTGGCTGTCATTGTTTACAATTAATAGGAACATATCATGTTTAAGAGACACAATGTTGCCTTGTCTATATGGTCACTTGGTTAAGCCAATGGAATGTGAAACCATCACTTTAAGGAATCTTCATATCTCTTTGGCCATTAATCTGAAACAATCATATACATCACTATGGTATCAGGTAAAATTTCTAGTCTGACTTGGCTAAATTCCGCATTAAGGGGACGCTGCAGGCATGTGTTGACCTTCTTGAGGGAAGAAGGTTTTCTTTGTTTCTGATGATGGGGTTGGTGCTTAGAGTAGTTATTGCTTCTTGGAGTTTGTTGATGTTGTAGATTCATGCAAGCAAGTTGTTGCTGTTGAAATCAACTGAACACCACCTAGATTTCTTCACTGGTAGATTTTATCTATTTAAAAGGTATGATCTCTAGTCAAGTAGTTTAAATTGAACATGCATGACTAGCTCTTAAACCTTTTCGTATAATGTTCCTTTGCCTATGTAGTTGGAAGGTTTCCATAAAACATACACTGATATACCTTGTTAATGGTGAGACTCTTCTGATGGTCAGAGCAAGCAAGGGATGGGGAGTCCCCTACTTTATGTAAATGATATTCTATTCATTCTTTTCCTCCAACACTCTTCTTTCAAAATAAGATACGATTCAAATGAATGCTTGGTACTTTGAGCACATTAAAACATAAGATGATGGCAATTTAGATTTCTCATCTGTTCTTAAAAAAGTCTAACTGCAAGTTTTTTCCATTGCACAGATAGTAGTGATCTAATGGGATGGTTGATCAAGAGTTTGCGGCAAAGGTAGTCATAGGATGTGTCATGATGCTGGAGCTATAAGCATATATGGTGCTAGTGTTGTATGCTGAGGTTATTTCAGAATAGCATTGCTTATTAAGGTTTGTTCAAGCATATTAAATTTTTCTCTACAGGTTACAACTTAAAATTTCATAAATATGACCAATAATTTTTCAAACTCATATGCAACAATTTTTTGGTATCAGAAGTTCTAGCCTGCCTTTGGCAAAGTATCTTGCTTCAAGATGATGCGGCAGATGTGCTGAACTTCTTGAGGAAGAAGGAATTGGTTTTGATTGTTTCTAAGGATGAAATTAATACTGTGAGTAGTTACGCCTTCTTGGAGTTTGCCTTTGTTGTAGATTCATGCAAGCAAGCATTAATTGTTTGCATCAATTTAGCAACACATATTCAGTAGCTACCACCAATCTGGATTACCATTCAGAAGGTCTAGTGGCACCAGAAGAAATAGAAGAAACTACTTCTACTCAATACTTATATTAACTGAGGGAATTTTGATTTCTAATGTGTTCATGAAAAAGTCTGACTACATGTATTCCATTGCAGCAATCATATGTGGCGGTTGATAAGGGTTTTCAGTCATAAGCAAGTGGCATGAGTCTCTTAAGAGGCTGCTACAGGAGTGCAGGATCAGGCTCTCTCCAACAAGTATTTGTTTTCATGGAAATTGATCAATGAGTAAGTGTATGTGTAATCCTCTTAGAATATATAAATACATTTCCTTTTTCATTGTTTTGTAACTTAGAGGAAGTATTAAAACTTTTCAGTTTCAGATTGACAGTGTTTACATATTAGGCTTTGTATTTAGGTTTTAATTGATCATAATTCTACAATTAGAAACCAGTTTAATGAAATGAACAGAACACTCAACAAATAAGCAACTATTAGCATTAGCACCATCTCTTGGTAATGTCTTTGTGGTCCTGGAAAGTGATTAGAACCATACCTGCCAAAAAGACAATTGAGACAAATAAGCTACTAGCATTAGCGCCATCTCTTGGTAATACCTTTGTGGCCTAGGTAAATGATTAGAACCATATATGCAAAAATGACAAGTGGGACAGATGCAAAAGATCACCATCAAGATGACCTACACTATCAAAAAGAAGCACTTCAAGTTCGTTCTTTTAACTGTTATGTAAAGGCTTTGGTTAATGAAGCTATTCCATTCTTAAGAAATAAAAAAACAAAGGCCAACTCAGGTATCATATTTAGTTGTTCACTGCTTGAAGAAAAAGAAGAACAATCAAATGGTGCTTAAAATTGATTTGTCAATAAGTCAACCAAAGTGAAATTGAAATTAGCACCAAGTAAATAATTGTTTAGCATTGTTTGGAGAATCCCAAACAACTTATCAATCTGTGAATTCTTCTTATCCACTTGAAGATCTCAGTTATATGCAAGAGCAAGAGAAAAGGCTAAATTAATACAGTGCTTTAATCTTTACATGTATACAGACAACTGGGACTTTCATAGTGATATTACTCTATGAGTTAAGTTTAGTTAATATATACATAATGCAAGTCTAGTTAATATGTACATGTTAACCTGTATTATAAAATATTATACTATAGGGAGAATATCATAAATGGTCACTGAACTTTTACGCCAGTCGATACTTTGGCCACTCACTTTTAGAAAATATCACATTAGTCACTCACTTTTGACAAAATGTTACACTTTAATTTGGCTGTTTATTCTTCCATAAAAAATTTCACGTGCACGTGGCCTTAATTTCGGGCTATTTTCGGACTTCATTGTTTTCCTGGGTTTGAAGCCTGTGTTCATGTCTGCAAACAAAGTCACATAAGTGCTTAGGTAGTTCAAAGCAGCTCATCACATAATTAGGAATGGCTTGCGCACTGATTTAATCAAAACTTCCTTGCCTGCAGTACTCAGTAGCTTGTCTCGCCAACCCTGTGTTCGTTTACGAATCTTCTCATTCAAATATCCTTAAGCCTCCTCCTTAGAGTAGCTGATTTCAAGAGGCATGCCCAAGTACTTATCATGCTTGTCCACCCGCAAGACGCCTAAGATATCAGCCAAGTCCTCTTGATAATGCAAAGGCACATTACGGCTGAAGGAAATAGAACTTTTCTGAAAGTGGATTTGCTGACCAGAAAGCCGCTCATATTGAAACAGGATATCTTTGAGTGCCAAGCATTCCTGTAATTCTGCCTTACAAAAAATGAAGGAATCTTAAAGTTTCTGTTTATGTCGGCAGAGGAGTTCTTTGGTTTGTTATCCCTTGAATTCCCATCACTTGAATTGATCATTACTTGATTTTAACAAAACAAATCTTCTGTCACTACAACAAATATGGGCTAAGGATACCATTTAGTCCCCACAATTAGATGAATGGTGACAACATCCAAAAAAGACTCACTAATCCTCTTTTTTTTTTTTGGTCCGACACTCACCAAAGCCCACAAACGTGTGATTGCAATTTAAATATTCATAGGAAAGAAAGATTTCAAACTATTCAAAGTCACCAAACACAATTTTATTTAGATAAGTAGGGGTTTACTACCAAAACAAGGGCAAATCCCTGTTCTCATAAACAAAAATGAAAGCCGACATGAAAACTCTCTCCCCCCTTTCTCCCTTCTCCCTTCTCCCTTCTCCCTTCTCTTTTACCAGCAACTATGGTCTTTCGTATACATTCATTTGCTCCGATTAAAACCCTAGCTTTCTCTTTGCCGCAGTCCCCTTTTTCTGTGTGTGGCGCCTTTCTATCAGGTTCGAAACCCTAATCTCTTATCGCTCTCTCTCTCTCTCTCTCTCTCTCTCTCTCTCTCTCTCTCTCTCTCTCTCTCTCTCTCTCTCTCTCTCTATGGTTATCGTTTTCTTCTGCTCCATAATTTTGTGAGTGTGTTGAGACCGAAATTTTCACAAACCCAAAATAAAAAAAGTGGTTCGATGCAAAAGTGAGAATCCAGTAGCCTTCAAGTTGGTTAGCTTGATTATCTCCAAAGCATGATAATGTACAGGTTTGTTGTGACCAAAGAAAGAAGAGTTCTAGTTGTCTTCAAATGCATAACAGAAACTCTATCTTCAAAATAAATAAATTAAAAAAAGAGAAGAGAAGAAGAAAGCAACAAAACAAATCATGCATGCATCACGTGGATTGGTACTCAATGCATCATAATTCAAATTTAGAATCTTGGATAATCTTCCCATCTTGCAAATTCAAGACCGAGTCAATGTTGATATCTATACAAAGTTTGAATGACCAAAAGACATCAGAAACTTTCAACGTGGAAGATAGAAGGTGGTTGCTGCTATAATCGTTTCAATTCAAATTGACAAAGGTTATCATCATAACCTCAATTTGAATTGAATTGATGGCTATCTTAATCAAGTTTATCCAGTTGCCTATAAAAAGGCACGTCTTCTGCAGCAAACAGGAAGAGAAAGACTAGAGAGCAGCAAAACAAAAAGAGAGGGCAGAGAGGCAACGAAAGAAGAAGAAAAAAAGAGAGAGAGAGCAGAAGGGAAAAGAGAGAGAGAGCAGAAGGGAAAAAAGCAGGAGCAGAGAAAGAAGAGGAAGGGAAGAAGAGAAGAATAATTCGAAGCTAAGAAGAGACCACGAGAAGCTACAAACATAGAGCAGTGGGTATAATTTCTTCTATATGATGTCAATTATCATTTTCACTCATGTGTTCTCTTTGTTCTACATTATATGATTGCAGAAAGCGAAATAGGTGATCATGTAAGACTATGAGCACTCCAAACAAGAAGTTGATGGTCTATCCTCTCTCCAAGAGTCCCTCGTTGCTGTCATCCTCACAAATCTCACCAACGGCTTCCGGGCAAGACACAAAGTCGACATCAAGCCCTCATTCACAGCCGTGGTGTCACTCCATGCTGCACTTGCTTTCGATGCCTATACTGCGGTGCGTCCTGCGTATAGGTGGCGGAAGCAAGCTTCAAGTTCAAGGGGGTTCACGTACCATACTTGTTTTTGATGCCTGTATCGCGATGCGTCCTGCATATGGGTGGCAAAAATGAGTATGTCAAGTGAATGCTTGGTGGCTGCCAGTTCACGTCAAGTACGGTCCTGCAAAGTTCCCGAGTTCACAACAGTGGGGAAGCTGCTCCAAAGTGATCCCCGTGCAGGGTTTCAACGCCAAGCTACGGCTCCACCTGCATCAAAGTTATCATCAAAATGCTGCTCCTGAAAGTAAAGTGGCCACGTCTCTATAAAAGGGTGCCTACCTCCAGCCGCAAGTCTGCAGAATGCTCAGTTTACCTTCAATCAAAAATCACCAGCATGTTCTACTTGGCTCACTTGCGATCACAAAAATTGCAGAAAACACAAAGTGGCTGCAGCGGTGCTTGAGTGGTGGAGACAACCAATGCCAAAGCTCACAATCCACAGTAAACGGAGAAGTCCAGTCGACACACGAGATGGAACAAACCAGAGCAATCCCAGAACATATGTCAAAGTTTCAAACGTGACTGCCTCTTGTGGAGTGATGACTTGTATGGTGTTTTGTGTCTGCAAGACAATATTTGAATCAAGAGGCAAAGAAAACAAATGCAAGTCTACAATCGGTGTCGTGTTTGATTTCTTCCTCAAGATTGAAGCAAGCGGCAAGAAGGTCAACAATAAAGTCCTTTTCACTACTACAATTATGGGATACAAGGACACCAAATAAGGACACATAATTTATGTGGAGTCCTTGAAGGGTTATAAGGACACTTAACATGTAAATGATATTTTTTAGTGGGTGGAGACTATTTGGAGGACACAGCCGACCTCTTTAATTTTGTGTCCTAAATAATATAATTTCACTTTAATGCTCCAAAACGCGCTCGAGCTCGCTCCCTCCCAAAATTTCACTTCCCTCCTCCCAAATTTCAGTTCCCTCCTCCCCCAAATTTTTGACTTCCCTCTTCAATTGAAACCCACTAGAAGAGGAAAGATGTTGTTAATTTCATTCACTCTGTTTACATTTTTTAGTTGTAATAGAACAAAGAAAAAGAAACTCGATCTGAAAACAACTTCGATTTGATTCGATTCGGCGGAGGAGGCAGCGACAGCTCTCAGATCTCTTCTTCTCCCAAAAACCTCTTAGACCCCAGCACTGCCGCGATGACCTCGACCAAGACGGAGGACGCCGTACGAGGTCGCACCGCCATCACCGATTACCACAAGAGGTTACTCCAACACAAGGAGCTCGACTCCCGAGTCTGCGCAGGTCAGATTCACACTCCAAACCCTCTTCTATCCAACTCCAAATGTTCCCAATTTGTTCAATTTTTAGTATAGAGTTTCGATTTCGATTTTCAATTCAACCAATTTTGTGCCCTAGGTGTTAATTTTGGTTGATGTAGTTTCTGGGCAGTGGGTTTCTGTGTGAATTGGGAAATTTTAGATGGTATGAGAGGAATTTTGTTTGGGTCTGAATTGCTTGTTTCGGGTTTTGCAGTGCGAGAAAACTTGCGAGGAGCTAAGAAGGAGTTTGGGAAAACTAAAGATGATTTGAAGTCGCTTCAAAGTGTTGGTTACATTATAGGGGAAGTTCTAAGACCTCTTGATTATGACAACTAGTTTAAAATGTTACACTATTTGAAATACAGTGAAGTTTACACTATTTGAAATACAGTGAAGTTTAACTTGAAACTTTCATTTTCAAGGCTGGTACTATTGTAATTTACGTTTCAGCATTTCTTAATTTTGATGTAGTTGAGGTAGTTGATTTTGTGGGATTGTTACATGTAGCTATGGGGATGATGGTCGAATTCGAGGATGGAGGTGGAAGGATTGCATACAGTTCGACATGCCTATTCATTTGCAAGGTAATATAGGGGTTACCACATTTTGCGAATTTATATTATTTTGCATTCTTACTTGAATTTGATATGTTGCTTCTGTATATGATATTGAAATTGATCCTTTTTTATGTACTTTATCTCACTTAAGTTGTTTGTTTCTTCTTCTTTGTATAGGAGACCAAGTGAAGCCAGTACTTGACCTGGTGAATCCTCAACGTAAGTAAGTTATTGAAAAGCCACCTGGTTTCCAGCCACTCTTTCGTTCAAGTTGCGTCAGTGTTTACTATGTAGAGTTATCAGATGAGATAGGTTGATATGAACCTACAACATATAGAGAAGTTTTCTTTCTTTAGAGGACAACATCATGTTTGTCTCCGGAAATCTTACACTTGTATAACTCTACTGGAAGAAAGACATTAAATATTGTCTTTGCTCATTATGCTTTATGATGTGCTCTTTGATTGTTCACTGAGTTACTCTCTTTAACATATCTTGTATATTACTGCCATCTTTTTCAGGGGTCCTTGGGGGGCTTTACCTCTAATTCCGGAAAACAATGCTCTTGCTGTTAGCAATCAAGTATGCGAATTTTTCTCGTAAAAGTCTACTCATGAGCAGTGGAAATAAGTATGTTTTCCATGTGTATTAATACCGCATTTACTACAACAGGGAGGATCCATTTTCTCTGCTGCTGGTGATTCTTGTGTCTATTGCTGGGACGTGGTATGTATTTGTTGAAGGTGAATCTTTACTCATATTATGAAGTTTAAGTGTAGGAAGATTTACTTATATTACCTTCCATGATGTCACATTCTTGTTTATTTAATCTAGTTGCTGCACCAACTGATTCAGCATGATTTATATTGGAACTCTTCTAGGAAACAGGTCAAGTCAATATGATTTTTAAGGGGCACTCAGATTACTTGCATTCAATAGTTGCCCGAAACTCTACAAATCAGGTAAAGCTATATTATGCTTCTTTCTCAGATTAGTTGTTACTCTCACTTATGATTTGTTCTGAGAAGTGAAAATTGAATTCATATCATAAATGGTTCAAGGACTATGGCAGAAAACTGTTTAAGGGACTGAATTCTATCTAACAACCTTTTGTTCTTTTATAGTTATTACAGTAGTATAGTCCCTTTTTTACGCAGATTGGAAAAGTGGAAAGTCAATTCAAGTGATTGATCCATTAAAGAATAATAAATTGAAAGGGTCGTGTGTCAGTTGCATTGCTCTTGATGCAAGTGAAAGCTGGTTGGTAAGCATATATTTTACTACTGCAAGTGATTAGTCTCATTTTTCTTCAAGCTGGTTGGTCTTCAAATTATTCTTCTCTTCAAGTTGGTCCGTGCTGTGACCTGATTAATCTCATTTTCTTTTAATAGGCTTGTGGTAGTGGTCGGAGTTTATCAGTTTGGAACCTTCCTGCTTCTGAATGCATTTCAAGGACTTCAACTCGTGCATATGTACATGATGGTAGTATTTGATGAAAATCAAGTAAGGTTCCCCCCTCTATTATAATTTGCTGCTATTGCTACTATCTAGTGTCATACAAAAACAGAGTAACTTTCTTCCATATTTCTCTGAAAGAAAATTCCATATTTGTACAGACTTCATTTTACTCACTAGGCATTGTTGCTTTTCTCCTTCCCAGATATTAGCAGTTGGAGCAGAGCCTCTACTTAGCGGTTTTGACATAAATGAGGCGATTCTTTCACAAATGCAATGTGCTTCCCAGTCAGCCTTTTCTGTCTCATTACATGCATCTGGGGTAAGAACTTGGCTTGATGTTGCACTTTTACTTAAACAATCTTTGTGCCTGCTCATGTTTCAAAATGTTGGTCACTGTGGTAAGATTACAAGAATACTTTTTATGCTGAGGTTTTACTTTTTATGCAACAGAGTGCTTATTATTTTTG
This sequence comes from Rosa rugosa, assembly GCF_958449725.1. Taxonomy (NCBI): domain Eukaryota; kingdom Viridiplantae; phylum Streptophyta; class Magnoliopsida; order Rosales; family Rosaceae; genus Rosa; species Rosa rugosa. The sequence goes on from NC_084825.1 coordinate 8,445,896, forward strand.
TTTGCTCATGTATACTATTTCATATGAGAGCTAAATATACATGTAGAATGTATATTTAGCTGTGTGTTTGATTTTGCCTTATTATTTATATCATGAACTTTACCTTATACAAGTTTAAGGTGTTACCAGTTCACTAAAGAGTTTAAACTGCAACTGTAACAAAATAATATCTTGCAGGAAATTCAAAGTTGTTATACAGGTACAGACTTTGCTTTGGTTTGATGTAGACGACTTAAAAAAACAGGAGCAATAGTTTGCTCGGCCCGCCAAATTTTTTGGTCGAAAGTTAAACTTCCCACATTTTTTTTCCCACAATTATTCACACTTTGGCCTCCATTTTCCAGTTGACCCCTCTCTTTCTCTCTCCCTTTTATTTACAGTGCAAAAAATATGTAAAGTATACACAAGGTATATTCTCCTCCGGTCTCCATTTGTTTCTGTTATTGTTTCTTTGTCTGTCAGCACATATAGAACTTTCAGTATATGGGGTCTTGTTGTGACTGTGGTTCTTATGGAGATAATAAGATTATGAATGATTTAGTGATTTAATGGACATGTGGTGGTCATTAATCCTATATCTATATCTACATTACTAATTACTCTCTTTTTTTACCAAGAAAGAAACAATCAAGAATATGAAGATGAAATGTTATTCATGCTCTTAGCATTATTCTGCAATATTCCTTTTCATTTTTGCAAGTACCTGGAAATAATATTGACTTTGGAGTGCATAAAAACACAAGTACATGGAAATGATTGCAGCCTTGATATTAGCTTTTAATTTTTGGTTGCTGATGAGTTTGTTTGTGTAGTTTGCAAGTACTGAGTAATTGATTTTTATTTTTCATACTTCTGTTGCAATTGTATATGAAAATGAGACGTTGTAATACAAACTAATTTGAATTATATATTGTTGGTTGGAAGACCTATTGATAAGCCCTGTGGTTGGATTCTAGACTTGGCTCAATCTAATTGTTGAATTTCAGGAGTGTTAATATGTACTTGATATTGGTTTGTGCTATATTTATCAGGTCATGAATGAAGATATTGGGAAGCAGATTAAGCAACTATAAACCTACAAGGTGCAGGACATTGATTTACTTGACTAGAGTTGTTGAACTGTAATTTGTCATACTTTATAAATTTGTTTGCATATGGTGTATTTTGATTCAGTTAATATTGCATTTGGTGGTGTATTTTGAGGGGTGTACAATTGGAGAAAGCTTCCTTTTATTATTAATTAATTTTTTTTTTTTTGGGTTTTTTACAAGTTTTAAGGACACGTTTTGAACGTCCTCTATGACTCTTTTAAGTGTCCTGTTTTAGTTTTAAGGACACATATGAGTGTATTTTTTGTGTCCTCTTATGGTTTTAAGGACTCCATTTTCAGAGCTTTTTAGGACACAATTTGTGTGTCCTAGTATAGAATAGAGGACACATATTAGAAGATATAAGGATGCAATTTAGGTGTCCTCTTATGGATTTAAGGACACTGCATCTAGAGCTTTAAGGACACACAAACTGTGTCCTAGTATAGAAAAGAGGACACGTTTTCAGTGTCCTTGTTTGAGACTTATAATGACTGCTGGATAGAGGACTCTTTTTTAAAGAGTCCTTGTATGTATTTAAGGACACAGTTTCAGTGTCCTTAAATGGTGTTTTTCTAGTAGTGTTTGGCTCTTCCGCTCTCTGTTCAAGTTATTGTACTATTCAATATAAAAAAAAAAATGGCAGCAGCTCACCTCTCAAGTAGCCACGTTAAACTTGGAGGTGGAGGAATGTTCAAGACCTGCACCAAAAGGCAAAAGAGTTTTAAATTATGATTGTCAAAGTTTGCTGCAAGGTTGCTTTGAATAAGAGTCAGGCAACGAGGACCAAGAAACAATGCAAGTTTAAGTTCATAAAGTGATAAACACACAACAAGACAAAAATCTCATTGTGCAATTATGCATAATTGTCAAACCATGGTGTTGTTGTAGTTTTATTCTGAAATGGGGATTAAATGGCAAGATGACAGAGAGCTAATGTCCAGGTCTTTGAAAAAGAGACAAATCATGCAATTGAATCGGTGGCATAAATAAAAAAGGCTAAATGAAGCGGTGCCGTACTCGTGCAGTTCCAATGATGTCTACTGCGGGTCTTCGAGTTTGTCGAAAACGAAAATTGGGCTCAAGTTGGGTGCATATGTAAAATTAATGGGTGTCCATATCAATCTACGCCTTGCAAGCTTTTGGGTTGTTTCGGTGTACTACAGAGCCTACTTCAAACCAGCATCACGCTCAATAAACTTCAGAGGCCCAAATCCCGTTTCAAGTCTCAAGGCCTGTTAAAAATCTCGGCACGACAGGGTGCCCAAATCAAATCGGTGGATACTCTGCCAAATTGGACGTCCACCCCAGAATATATTTTTGCTTGACGGATTCAAAATATGTACACATCCATCAGCCCAAAGTTGGTACAAAACCAAAAATTCAAATTTATTGAACTACAGTGGTTTGATCCCTTTACGGGGTATGTAGGCAGTCTAGCGACCCACTAGATGCAACCGCAACTCCAAACAGAATCTCTGACTCCACCAGTCAAATTCAACCAGTCCCATATGAATCACTGACTCCAGTCAAATTCTCCCAACACCACAAAAATCAAATCCATTTCCCCAAACACAAATTCAAAATAAATGGGTCATTTACCGATTTAAATCTAAAGAGCCGGAACTACATGTGGTTTGATCCCGCAAAGGGTATGTAGGCAATCTAGAACCAAATCTATCTAGATGCAACCTCGTCCTAAACACAAAAATCGAATCCCTGGTCCACTTAAACCAAATTCGTCCCAAACACTACTCTCATTCCAAAATCAAAGCCCTCCAATGAGTCATTCACTCATTGGAACTCTTGAACTACGAGTGGCTTGATCCCCCTCCAAGGGTACGTAGGCAACCCATTCAAATATCCGGGTGCAGCCGCAAAAACAAACAAACACTCATCCCATCAATTGGTTTCTTCATAAATGGAATCAAAGGGTGTTTCCCTGTAACAAGGGATTGTAATTAAGAGACACATTCTGTCTTGAATGGGTCGAACCCAAAATAATAAAAACTCTATTCACTAAATGAATACGAGTGAAATTATGTTGGGTGACATTTACGCTCACTGTGTGCAATTTTCTCTCAACAGAGTGTTACTCAACAATCGCTTGATTTCCTGGATCAGAGTTTCAAATCCATGTTATTTTTCGACCTTTGAGGTTGGCTTAGGGTGGAGTGGCGGATCTGTTGTAGTGTTCTCTGACGACGACAACGGTTTGGATGTACGAGGGATCGAAGGCGTTCGATGGGGCAGGGGAGAGGCCCTGAGCCTAGAGCATTGGTGCTCGCAGTAACGTTCTTGTTTCTCTTCTCTTATGTTTCTAAAGTTTCAATCTTTAGCCTTGCATGTTGCAGATCTTGAATGTTTTTGTTTGATGGAATTTTGTTTATGTGGGTAAATGGGATATCAGGATAATCAACCAGATGGAAAAACTGATTGGAGAAGTTGAGAAGATTTGCTGGCCTCAAGGATACCCATTTTTTCACGGTACACTGCTGGACTTGTATGTGCAGAGATTTGTATTCGAACTATTTATCCGGAAGTCTTCCCCCATGGTTGACCTCAATATCACATCTGTATATGTGGTTTTTTTTTACTGTTTCCATCTTTCAGCTTTTTATGATTTAGATTGCCTGCATTTGATTTGAGATAGCTTCTTTCATATTGTTATATGACCAACATTTATATAATAATATATGAGCAACATCAAGGAATAAGTAATAAGAAATCCGTGCAGTAAAAACTTCTTTGTGATCAATCTTTTCCTGTCAGTATGACAAGATTGCTAAATGTATTCCCTTGCCATTCTCTTCTTGCATCTTTAGTAGGTATACTATCAATGATTTCCATACATGATCAATTAATGACTTGTGCAGGCAGTCAGTGGTGAATAACTTCCTCACATTCGACACTTCAAACATAAAGTAAGTTTGAGGTTTCCGTTACAACTTTTTTTTACCATTATATTTTCATTGGCAAAAGATGTAATTTTCTGTAGTCCTAATATGCACGTGAAGCAAAGTGATACCTTTCTCCATTTCTGTAGTTTGCATGCATTTGGATGTATAGGATTCGAAAGCACAAGTTAGTGCAATTCATTGATATAATTGAGGCTCTCCAGAGGATGCATTTATTTGGTGTTGAGAACAGAGATTTTAACTCACAATGCCACAGGGGTAATCCACTATTTTTCACTACTTTAGTGAGCTTTCTGTTCTTTCTATTACCCTACTTACTTCCTCGTTACTCACTACAAAAAAAAAAATTGCAACAGCCACGGCGCCTTGCCGTCGCAAAAAGCTGTTTTGCCGTGGCGAAAAAGCATTTGCGACGGCTCTGCTACGGCAAAGCTTCTGACGCCGTTGGTGGCGTCGCCAATATTCCACGGCAAAATGCCGTCGCAGACCACTTTTGCCACGGCAAAGAGGTTTGCGACACTTACTCTGCTACAGTTTCATGCTACCCCTAATGCCGTCGCCATTGCAAAATATACTACGGCAAATTTCCGTCGCAGCATAATTAATATTAAGATAATTATATTACTTCCCGCCAAAATTTATTTCCTACCAAATTTGTTTCCCGCCAAATTTTTTCCCGCCAATTTTTTTTTTGCTGCCAAACTAATTTGCTTCCCGCCAATTTTTCAATAGCAAATTTTGCTACGGTCTCGTTGCCGTAGCTTAGGTGTGGTGTTATATATATAGAAATATATTCTTGGCTACGGCAATTCACCGATGCTAGTAGCCAACCAGTAATTTTTTTTTTGTAACAAAACCTGTAATTTTGCAATATCCAAAAATGGGATAAAAATATCAATACACAACACATATATTGTTCATTAACTCATCTATTTCATTGCAATGTAATTAAGTTGTTGCACTGTTAGTATAGGTAATTAGAAGAAGTACAAATTAAGTTATGTCCAAAACCAAGTTCCTAATGAAGACAACCAAGAGTAACACTTAACAAAAATATGCAATAACATATTGAAACTCAACCCATTGCTCTATCACTGCTTGAATCTGGATTCCCTTCTTCTCCTACAGACTCCCTCCGAATTTCATGGTCACTAGTTGTAT